>NC_140997.1:96392809-96661174 GCF_052327205.1 Somniosus microcephalus
GAAAACAGGCACAATCCGGTCCAATTTTATCCCCTTATGTCAAAAGGTCTATACAGTAGCACCAGCAGACCCCTTTTCTCTATGATGCCTTGTCCCCATTGCAGAAACATTTCCACCAGATTCTCTATCTGGGATTGCTTCAAACCCCACTGCTGAAGATTCCAATACATATATTTCTGACTGCTGCTGGTTGTTAGTGTCAGCTGTGGCTCACTGCCTCTGAGTCATAAAGGTCATGGGTTCAAAGTCACGCTCCAGACACTTGAGCACATAATCCAGGCTTGACACGCCCAGTGCAGTGCTGAGGGGATGCTGCACTGTCAGAGGTGCCGTCTTTTGGTTGAGATATTAAACCGAGGCCCCGTCTGCTCTCTCAGGTGGACGTAAAAGATCCCACGGCACTATTTTGAAGAAGAGCAGGGGAGTTCTCCCCAGTGACCTGGCCAATAATTATCCCCTCAATCAATATCACTAAAACAGATGACCTGGTCATTATCTGGGATAAAGTCCCACATAAGAGGTTAGCGTGTAAAGTTAAAGCACATGGGATTGGGGGTAATATACTGGCATGGATTGAAAATTGGTTAACAGACAGGAAACAGAGAGTAGGAATAAATGGGTCTTTTTCGGGGTGGCAGGCGGTGACAAGTGGGGTACCGCAGGGATCAGTGCTTGGGCCCCAGCTATTCACAATATATATCAAAGATTTGGATGAGGGAACCAAATGTAATATTTCTAAGTTTGCTGATGACATGAAACTAGGTGGGGTTGTGAGGAGGATGCAATGAGGCTTCAAGGTGATTTAGACAAGTTGAGTGAATGGGCAAATACATGGCAGATGCAGTATAACGTGGATAAATGTGAAGTTATCCACTTTGGTAGGAAAAACAGAAAGGTAGAGTTGTGGCGGTTCCACCGGGTGTCCCTTACATATATAATACTAGCTGGGGGTGCCCGGTGGTGCCGAGGCTTTTTTGAGGGCATGTTGTTGTTGGAAGAGAGAGAGGGAGCGACTGGGGGGGAAGAGAGATAGCGACTGGGAGGAAGAGAGAGAGCGACTGGGGGGGAAGAGAGAGAGCGACTGGGGGGAAGAGAGAGAGCAACTGGGGGGAGGAGAGAGAGCGACTGGGGGGGAAGAGAGAGAGCGAGAGACGGGGGGAGTGAGCGCGACTGGGGGGAAGAGAGAGAGCGACTGGGGGGGAAGAGAAAGAGTGAGAGACGGGGGAAGAGAGAGAGCGAGAGACTGGGGGGAAAAGAGAGAGCGAGAGACTGGGGGGAAGAGAGAGAGAGCGAGAGACTGGGGGAAGAGAGAGAGAGCGAGAGACTGGGGGGGAAGAGAGAGAGCGACTGGGGGGAAGGGGGAGGAAGGGGAAGGGGGAGGAAGGGGAAGGGGGAGGAAGGGGGAGGAAGGGAAGGGGAGGAAGGGGGGAGGAGGGGGAGGGGGAGGGAAGGGGGGAGGAGGGGGAGGGAAGGGGGGAGGAGGGGGAGGGAAGGGGGGAGGGAAGGGGGAGGGAGGGAAGGGGGGAGCAGAGGGGGAGAGGGGAGGGGGGGGAGGGGAGGGGGGAGGGGGGAGGGAAGGGGGGGAGGGAAGGGAGGGGGAGAGGAGGGAGGGGGGAGGGAGGAGAGGGGAGGGGAGGAGAGGGGGGAGAGAGGGGAGGGAGAGAGGGGAGGCAGAGGGAAGGAGAGAGAGAGAGGGAAGGAGAGAGACAGAGAGAGAGAGGGAAGGAGAGGGAGAGAGAGGGAAGGAGAGAGTGAGAGAGAGGGAAGGAGAGAGAGAGAGAGGAGAGGAGAGAGAGAGAGAGGAGAGAGAGAGAGATTTGGAGTGTGAGAGAGAGATTGGGAGTGTCAGAGGGAGAGAGATTGGGAGTGTGAGAGAGAGAGAGAGATTGGGAGTGAGAGAGAGAGAGATTGGGAGTGAGAGAGAGAGAGAGATTGGGAGTGAGAGAGAGAGAGAGAGATTGGGAGTGTGAGAGAGAGAGAGATTGGTAGTGTGAGAGAGAGAGATTGGGAGTGTGAGAGAGAGATTGGGAGTGTGAGAGAGAGAGATTGGGAGTGTGAGAGAGAGATTGGGAGTGTGAGAGAGAGAGAGATTGGGAGTGTGAGAGAGAGAGATTGGGAGTGTGAGAGAGAGAGAGATTGGGAGTGTGAGAGAGAGAGAGATTGGGAGTGTGAGAGAGAGAGAGAGATTGGGAGTGTGAGAGAGAGAGAGATTGGGAGTGTGAGAGAGAGAGATTGGGAGTGTGAGAGAGAGAGATTCGGAGTGTGAGAGAGAGAGATTGGGAGTGTGAGAGAGAGATTGGGAGTGTGAGAGAGAGAGAGATTGGGAGTGAGAGAGAGAGAAATTGGGAGTGTGAGAGAGAGATTGGGAGTGAGAGAGACAGCGAGAGATTGGGAGTGTGAGAGAGAGAGAGATTGGGAGTGTGAGAGAGAGATTGGGAGTGTGTGAGAGAGAGATTGGGAGTGGGTGAGAGAGAGAGATTGGGAGTGTGAGAGAGAGATTGGGAGTGTGAGAGAGAGAGATTGGGAGTGTGAGAGAGAGAGAGATTGGGAGTGTGAGAGAGCGAGAGATTGGGAGTGTGAGAGAGAGAGAGATTGGGAGTGTGTGAGAGAGAGAGATTGGGAGTGTGAGAGAGAGAGAGATTGGGAGTGTGAGAGAGAGAGAGAGATTGGGAGTGCCAGAGAGATTGGGAGTGTGAGAGAGAGAGAGATTGGGAGTGTCAGAGAGAGAGATTGGGAGTGTGAGAGAGAGAGAGATTGGTAGTGAGAGAGAGAGAGAGATTGGGAGTGAGAGAGAGAGAGAGATTGGGAGTGTGAGAGAGAGAGAGAGATTGGGAGTGTGAACAAGAGAGAGATTGGGAGTGTGAGAGAGAGAGACTGGGAGTGTGAGAGAGAGAGAGGCTGGGAGTGTGAGAGAGAGACTGGGAGTGTGAGAGAGAGAGATTGGGAGTGTGAGAGAGAGAGAGATTGGGAGTGTGAGAGAGAGAGAGATTGGGGGTTAGAGAGAGAGAGAGATTGGGGGTTTGAGAGAGAGAGAGAGAGATTGGGAGTGTGAGTGAGAGAGAGATTGGGAATGTGAGAGAGAGAGATTGGGAGTGTGAGAGAGAGAGAGAGATTGGGAGTGTCAGAGAGATTGGGAGTGTGAGAGAGAGAGATTGGGAGTGTGAGAGAGAGAGTCTGGGAGTGTGAGAGAGAGAGAGATTGGGAGTGTGAGAGAGAGAGAGATTGGGAGTGTGAGAGAGAGAGATTGGGAGTGAGAGAGAGAGAGAGAGACTGGGAGTGTGAGAGAGAGAGATTGGGAGTGTGAGAGAGAGAGAGATTGGGAGTGTGAGAGAGAGAGAGATTGGGAGTGTGAGAGAGAGAGAGAGATTGGGAGTGAGAGAGAGAGAGAGAGAGATTGGGAGTGTGAGAGAGAGAGAGATTGGTAGTGTGAGAGAGAGAGATTGGGAGTGTGAGAGAGAGATTGGGAGTGTGAGAGAGAGAGATTGGGAGTGTGAGAGAGAGATTGGGAGTGTGAGAGAGAGAGAGATTGGGAGTGTGAGAGAGAGAGATTGGGAGTGTGAGAGAGAGAGATTCGGAGTGTGAGAGAGAGAGATTGGGAGTGTGAGAGAGAGATTGGGAGTGTGAGAGAGAGAGAGATTGGGAGTGAGAGAGAGAGAAATTGGGAGTGTGAGAGAGAGAGATTGGGAGTGAGAGAGACAGCGAGAGATTGGGAGTGTGAGAGAGAGAGAGATTGGGAGTGTGAGAGAGAGATTGGGAGTGTGTGAGAGAGAGATTGGGAGTGGGTGAGAGAGAGAGATTGGGAGTGTGAGAGAGAGAGAGATTGGGAGTGTGAGAGAGAGAGATTGGGAGTGTGAGAGAGAGAGAGATTGGGAGTGTGAGAGAGCGAGAGATTGGGAGTGTGAGAGAGAGAGAGATTGGGAGTGTGTGAGAGAGAGAGATTGGGAGTGTGAGAGAGAGAGAGATTGGGAGTGTGAGAGAGAGAGAGAGATTGGGAGTGCCAGAGAGATTGGGAGTGTGAGAGAGAGAGAGATTGGGAGTGTCAGAGAGAGAGATTGGGAGTGTGAGAGAGAGAGAGATTGGTAGTGAGAGAGAGAGAGAGATTGGGAGTGAGAGAGAGAGAGAGATTGGGAGTGTGAGAGAGAGAGAGAGATTGGGAGTGTGAACAAGAGAGAGATTGGGAGTGTGAGAGAGAGAGACTGGGAGTGTGAGAGAGAGAGAGGCTGGGAGTGTGAGAGAGAGACTGGGAGTGTGAGAGAGAGAGATTGGGAGTGTGAGAGAGAGAGAGATTGGGAGTGTGAGAGAGAGAGAGATTGGGGGTTAGAGAGAGAGAGAGATTGGGGGTTTGAGAGAGAGAGAGAGAGATTGGGAGTGTGAGTGAGAGAGAGATTGGGAATGTGAGAGAGAGAGATTGGGAGTGTGAGAGAGAGAGAGAGAGATTGGGAGTGTCAGAGAGATTGGGAGTGTGAGAGAGAGAGATTGGGAGTGTGAGAGAGAGAGTCTGGGAGTGTGAGAGAGAGAGAGATTGGGAGTGTGAGAGAGAGAGAGATTGGGAGTGTGAGAGAGAGAGAGATTGGGAGTGAGAGAGAGAGAGAGAGACTGGGAGTGTGAGAGAGAGAGATTGGGAGTGTGAGAGAGAGAGAGATTGGGAGTGTGAGAGAGAGAGAGATTGGGAGTGTGAGAGAGAGAGAGAGATTGGGAGTGAGAGAGAGAGAGAGAGAGATTGGGAGTGTGAGAGAGAGAGAGATTGGTAGTGTGAGAGAGAGAGATTGGGAGTGTGAGAGAGAGATTGGGAGTGTGAGAGAGAGAGATTGGGAGTGTGAGAGAGAGATTGGGAGTGTGAGAGAGAGAGAGATTGGGAGTGTGAGAGAGAGAGAGATTGGGAGTGTGAGAGAGAGAGAGATTGGGAGTGTGAGAGAGAGAGAGATTGGGAGTGTGAGAGAGAGAGAGAGATTGGGAGTGTGAGAGAGAGAGAGATTGGGAGTGTGAGAGAGAGAGATTGGGAGTGTGAGAGAGAGAGATTGGGAGTGTGAGAGAGAGAGATTGGGAGTGTGAGAGAGAGATTGGGAGTGTGAGAGAGAGAGAGATTGGGAGTGAGAGAGAGAGAAATTGGGAGTGTGAGAGAGAGAGATTGGGAGTGAGAGAGACAGCGAGAGATTGGGAGTGTGAGAGAGAGAGAGATTGGGAGTGTGAGAGAGAGATTGGGAGTGTGTGAGAGAGAGATTGGGAGTGTGTGAGAGAGAGAGATTGGGAGTGTGAGAGAGAGAGAGATTGGGAGTGTGAGAGAGAGAGATTGGGAGTGTGAGAGAGAGAGAGATTGGGAGTGTGAGAGAGCGAGAGATTGGGAGTGTGAGAGAGAGAGAGATTGGGAGTGTGTGAGAGAGAGAGATTGGGAGTGTGAGAGAGAGAGAGATTGGGAGTGTGAGAGAGAGAGAGAGATTGGGAGTGCCAGAGAGATTGGGAGTGTGAGAGAGAGAGAGAGATTGGGAGTGTCAGAGAGAGAGATTGGGAGTGTGAGAGAGAGAGAGATTGGTAGTGAGAGAGAGAGAGAGATTGGGAGTGAGAGAGAGAGAGAGATTGGGAGTGTGAGAGAGAGAGAGAGATTGGGAGTGTGAACAAGAGAGAGATTGGGAGTGTGAGAGAGAGAGACTGGGAGTGTGAGAGAGAGAGAGACTGGGAGTGTGAGAGAGAGACTGGGAGTGTGAGAGAGAGAGATTGGGAGTGTGAGAGAGAGAGAGATTGGGAGTGTGAGAGAGAGAGAGATTGGGGGTTAGCGAGAGAGAGAGATTGGGGGTTTGAGAGAGAGAGAGAGAGATTGGGAGTGTGAGTGAGAGAGAGATTGGGAATGTGAGAGAGAGAGATTGGGAGTGTGAGAGAGAGAGAGAGATTGGGAGTGTCAGAGAGATTGGGAGTGTGAGAGAGAGAGATTGGGAGTGTGAGAGAGAGAGTCTGGGAGTGTGAGAGAGAGAGAGATTGGGAGTGTGAGAGAGAGAGAGATTGGGAGTGTGAGAGAGAGAGAGATTGGGAGTGAGAGAGAGAGAGAGAGACTGGGAGTGTGAGAGAGAGAGATTGGGAGTGTGAGAGAGAGAGAGATTGGGAGTGTGAGAGAGAGAGAGATTGGGAGTGTGAGTGAGAGAGAGATTGGGAGTGTGAGAGAGAGAGATTGGGAGTGTGAGAGAGAGAGACTGGGAGTGTGAGAGAGAGAGACTGGGAGTGAGAGAGAGAGAGATTGGGAGTGTGAGAGAGAGAGAGAGATTGGGAGTGTGAGAGAGAGATTGGGAGTGTGAGAGAGAGAGAGACTGGGAATGTGAGAGAGAGAGATTGGGAGTGTGAGAGAGAGAGAGAGATTGGGAGTGTCAGAGAGATTGGGAGTGTGAGAGAGAGAGATTGGGAGTGTGAGAGAGAGAGAGATTGGGAGTGTCAGAGAGAGAGATTGGGAGTGTGAGAGAGAGAGAGAGAGATTGGGAGTGTGAGAGAGAGAGAGATTGGGAATGTGAGAGAGAGAGATTGGGAGTGTGAGAGAGAGAGAGATTGGGAGTGTCAGAGAGATTGGGAGTGTGAGAGAGAGAGATTGGGAGTGTGAGAGAGAGAGAGATTGGGAGTGTCAGAGAGAGAGATTGGGAGTGTGAGAGAGAGAGAGATTGGGAGTGTGAGAGAGAGAGAGACTGGGAGTGAGAGAGAGAGAGAGAGATTGGGAGTGTCAGAGAGAGAGATTGGGAGTGTGAGAGAGAGAGAGACTGGGAGTGTGAGAGAGAGAGAGAGATTGGGAGTGTGAGAGACAAACACGTTCATCAAAACAAAAGCAAAATCTACGCATGCTTTATAGATTTCCAGAAGGCTTTCGACTCCATCTGGCATGACGGTTTATTCCTGAAACTTATCGAAAGCGGGGTAGGGGGAAAAAGATATGATGTAATTAAATCAATGTATACAAACAACAAATGTGCAGTTAAAATTGGAGACAAACAAACAAAATACTTCCCACAGGGGCGCGGGGTGATGCAGGGCTCGCCAATCTCACCGACACTCTTTAATATTTACATAAATGAATTGGCAAAACTACTTGAACAATCTACAGCACCCGGCCTCACCCTATATGAATCCAAGGTTAAATTCCTCCTCTATGCAGACGACCTGGTTCTGCTGTCACCAACTAAGGAGGGTCTACAGCAGAACCTGGATCTGCTGGAGTCATACTGCCAGACTTGGGCCATGACAATAAATCCCCAAAAAACCAAAGTCCTTGTGTTCCAGCAAAGATCCAGACATCAGGGACCCAAAATAAATTTCACACTAGGAACAACCAAAATTGAACAAACCACTAACTACACATACTTGGGCTTAAAAATCAGTTCTACGGGAAATTTCAAACTGGCTGTGAATGAACTGAAAGAGAAAGCAAGAAGGGCTTTCTATGCCATTAAAAAATCAATCCAAATAGAAATCCCAATTAGCATTCGGCTCAAAATTTTCAAATCAGTAATTGAACCAATTGCACTCAATGGCAGTGAAGTGTGGGGACCGCTAACACAACAAGAATTTGCAAAATGGGACAAACACCCAATTGAGATCCTACATGCAGAATTCTGTAAAAGTATACTCCGGACTCAAAGGAAAACCATAAACAATGCATGCAGGGCAGAACTAGGCCAATATCCATTAATAATCACTATCCAAAAAAGAGCCACCAAATTTTGGAAACACCTAGAAATGAGCAACCCCCAATGCTATCACTACGAAGCCCTGAAATGCCAAGAGAGGACCATAGAGAAGAATACCCTCAGTCAACTAGTCCTGGGACTCAGTGAAGTAACTACTAACAATACGAACAATAACCAGCCCCAGGACAGTGACAGCGTAACAGAAAGAATTCGACCCAACACAATCGTTGCTAAGCAAAAGGAAAAATATCTGACATATTGGGCAGAAACAACAAAAACCCAAAGCAAACTCAATTGCTACTTGGCCCTAAACAGACAATACAACATGGCTGATTACCTGACCATGGTAAAGGATAGCAAACTGAGAAAAACTTTGACAATGTACAGACTTAGTGAACATAACCTGGCGATCGAAAAAGGTAGACACAGACGGGCCCGGCTATCAAGAGAGGACAGGATATGCTCTCACTGCAGTCAGGGAGTGGTGGAGACAGAGATGCACTTCCTCACAGCTTGTAGAAAATATCAGGGCATAAGGGAGAATTTCTACCCAAAATTCACAAAAATATGCCCGGAATTCAGAAATTTGAATGACGACCAAAAACACCCATACCTACTAGGGGAAGAGAGAAATTGCATAACACTAGCGGCACACTATGTTACAGCTTGCCATAAACAGAGGGACAACCAGTAAATATAAGAAAAGAGTATATATAAATTATATGAAAGTATATATTTATACACTCAGGGATATATCTGTTTATACACTGTATGGATAGATCTGTATTTTTGTGAACAAACATGAACGTTTTCTGATGCTTTGGCAACATAAGATGTAACTTGTCATGCCAATAAAGCGATTTGAATTGAATTGAATTGAATTGAAAATTGAGAGAGAGAGAGAGATTGGGAGTGTGAGAGAGAGAGAGAGACTGGGAGTGAGAGAGAGAGAGATTGGGAGTGTGAGAGAGAGAGATTGGGAGTGTGAGAGAGAGAGAGATTGGGAGTGAGAGAGAGAGAGAGAGACTGGGAGTGTGTGAGAGAGAGAGACTGGGAGTGAGAGAGAGAGATTAGGAGTGTGAGAGAGAGAGATTGGGAGTGTGAGAGAGAGTTTGGGAGTGTGAGAGAGAGAGAGATTGGGAGTGTGAGAGAGAGTTTGGGAGTGTGAGAGAGAGAGAGATTGGGAGTGAGAGAGAGAGAGACTGGGAGTGAGAGAGAGAGAGATTGGAAGTGTGAGAGAGAGAGATTGGGAGTGTGAGAGAGAGAGAGACTGGGAGTGTGAGAGAGAGAGACTGGGAGTGAGAGAGAGAGAGATTGGGAGTGTGAGAGAGAGACAGAGATTGGGAGTGTGAGAGAGAGATTGGGAGTGTGAGAGAGAGATTGGGAGAGTGAGAGAGAGAGAGAGAGATTGGGAGTGTCAGAGAGAGAGACTGGGAGTGTGAGAGAGAGAGATATTGGGAGTGTGAGAGAGAGAGAGATTGGGAGTGTGAGAGAGAGAGAGATTGGGAGTGAGAGAGAGAGAGAGAGACTGGGCGTGTGAGAGAGAGAGAGATTGGGAGTGTGAGAGAGAGAGAGATTGGGAGTGTGAGAGAGAGAGAGGTTGGGAGTGTGAGAGAGAGATTGGGAGTGTGAGAGAGAGCGATTGGGAGTGTGAGAGAGAGAGAGATTGGGAGTGTGAGAGAGAGAGAGACTGGGGGTGAGAGAGAGAGAGAGAGATTGGGAGTGTCAGAGAGAGAGATTGGGAGTGTGAGAGAGAGAGAGACTGGGAGTGTCAGAGAGAGAGATTGGGAGTGTCAGAGAGAGAGAGAGATTGGGAGTGTCAGAGAGATTGGGAGTGTGAGAGAGAGAGATTGGGAGTGTGAGAGAGAGAGAGATTGGGAGTGTCAGAGAGAGAGATTGGGAGTGTGAGAGAGTGAGAGATTGGGAGTGTGAGAGACAAACACGTTCATCAAAACAAAAGCAAAATCTACGCATGCTTTATAGATTTCCAGAAGGCTTTCGACTCCATCTGGCATGACGGTTTATTCCTGAAACTTATCGAAAGCGGGGTAGGGGGAAAAACATATGATGTAATTAAATCAATGTATACAAACAACAAATGTGCAGTTAAAATTGGAGACAAACAAACAAAATACTTCCCACAGGGGCGCGGGGTGATGCAGGGCTCGCCAATCTCACCGACACTCTTTAATATTTACATAAATGAATTGGCAAAACTACTTGAACAATCTACAGCACCCGGCCTCACCCTATATGAATCCAAGGTTAAATTCCTCCTCTATGCAGACGACCTGGTTCTGCTGTCACCAACTAAGGAGGGTCTACAGCAGAACCTGGATCTGCTGGAGTCATACTGCCAGACTTGGGCCATGACAATAAATCCCCAAAAAACCAAAGTCCTTGTGTTCCAGCAAAGATCCAGACATCAGGGACCCAAAATAAATTTCACACTAGGAACAACCAAAATTGAACAAACCACTAACTACACATACTTGGGCTTAAAAATCAGTTCTACGGGAAATTTCAAACTGGCTGTGAATGAACTGAAAGAGAAAGCAAGAAGGGCTTTCTATGCCATTAAAAAATCAATCCAAATAGAAATCCCAATTAGCATTTGGCTCAAAATTTTCAAATCAGTAATTGAAGCAATTGTACTCTATGGCAGTGAAGTGTGGGGACCGCTAACACAACAAGAATTTGCAAAATGGGACAAACACCCAATTGAGATCCTACATGCAGAATTCTGTAAAAGTATACTCCGGACTCAAAGGAAAACCATAAACAATGCATGCAGGGCAGAACTAGGCCAATATCCATTAATAATCACTATCTAAAAAAGAGCCACCAAATTTTGGAAACACCTAGAAATGAGCAACCCCCAATGCTATCACTACGAAGCCCTGAAATGCCAAGAGAGGACCATAAAGAAGAATACCCTCAGTCAACTAGTCCTGGGACTCAGTGAAGTAACTACTAACACTACTAACAATAACCAGCCCCAGGACAGTGACAGCGTAACAGAAAGAATTCGACCCAACACAATCGTTGCTAAGCAAAAGGAAAAATATCTGACATATTGGGCAGAAACAACAAAAACCCAAAGCAAACTCAATTGCTACTTGGCCCTAAACAGACAATACAACATGGCTGATTACCTGACCATGGTAAAGGATAGCAAACTGAGAAAAACTTTGACAATGTACAGACTTAGTGAACATAACCTGGCGATCGAAAAAGGTAGACACAGACAGGCCCGGCTACCAAGAGAGGACAGGATATGCTCTCACTGCAGTCAGGGAGTGGTGGAGACAGAGATGCACTTCCTCACAGCTTGTAGAAAATATCAGGGCATAAGGGAGAATTTCTACCCAAAATTCACAAAAATATGCCCGGAATTCAGAAATTTGAATGACGACCAAAAACACCCATACCTACTAGGGGAAGAGAGAAATTGCATAACACTAGCGGCACACTATGTTACAGCTTGCCATAAACAGAGGGACAACCAGTAAATATAAGAAAAGAGTATATATAAATTATATGAAAGTATATATTTATACACTCAGGGATATATCTGTTTATACACTGTATGGATAGATCTGTATTTTTGTGAACAAACATGAACGTTTTCTGATGCTTTGGCAACATAAGATGTAACTTGTCATGCCAATAAAGCGATTTGAATTGAATTGAATTGAATTGAAAATTGAGAGAGAGAGAGAATTTGGGAGTGTGAGAGAGAGAGAGACTGGGAGTGAGAGAGAGAGAGATTGGGAGTGTGAGAGAGAGAGATTGGGAGTGTGAGAGAGAGAGAGATTGGGAGTGAGAGAGAGAGAGAGAGACTGGGAGTGTGTGAGAGAGAGAGACTGGGAGTGAGAGAGAGAGATTAGGAGTGTGAGAGAGAGAGATTGGGAGTGTGAGAGAGAGTTTGGGAGTGTGAGAGAGGGAGAGATTGGGAGTGTGAGAGTTTGGGAGTGTGAGAGAGAGAGAGATTGGGAGTGAGAGAGAGAGAGACTGGGAGTGAGAGAGAGAGATTGGAAGTGTGAGAGAGAGAGATTGGGAGTGTGAGAGAGAGAGAGACTGGGAGTGTGAGAGAGAGAGACTGGGAGTGAGAGAGAGAGAGATTGGGAGTGTGAGAGAGAGACAGAGATTGGGAGTGTGAGAGAGAGATTGGGAGTGTGAGAGAGAGAGAGAGAGATTGGGAGTGTCAGAGAGAGAGACTGGGAGTGTGAGAGAGAGAGATATTGGGAGTGTGAGAGAGAGAGAGATTGGGAGTGTGAGAGAGAGAGAGATTGGGAGTGAGAGAGAGAGAGAGAGACTGGGCGTGTGAGAGAGAGAGAGATTGGGAGTGTGAGAGAGAGAGAGATTGGGAGTGTGAGAGAGAGAGAGGTTGGGAGTGTGAGAGAGAGATTGGGAGTGTGAGAGAGAGAGAGAT
Source organism: Somniosus microcephalus (assembly GCF_052327205.1). Classification (NCBI taxonomy): domain Eukaryota; kingdom Metazoa; phylum Chordata; class Chondrichthyes; order Squaliformes; family Somniosidae; genus Somniosus; species Somniosus microcephalus. Next base: position 96,404,903 of record NC_140997.1, read on the forward strand.
TGGGAGTGAGAGAGAGAGAGACTGGGAGTGAGAGAGAGAGAGATTGGAAGTGTGAGAGAGAGAGATTGGGAGTGTGAGAGAGAGAGAGACTGGGAGTGTGAGAGAGAGAGACTGGGAGTGAGAGAGAGAGAGATTGGGAGTGTGAGAGAGAGACAGAGATTGGGAGTGTGAGAGAGAGATTGGGAGTGTGAGAGAGAGATTGGGAGAGTGAGAGAGAGAGAGAGAGATTGGGAGTGTCAGAGAGAGAGACTGGGAGTGTGAGAGAGAGAGATATTGGGAGTGTGAGAGAGAGAGAGATTGGGAGTGTGAGAGAGAGAGAGATTGGGAGTGAGAGAGAGAGAGAGAGACTGGGCGTGTGAGAGAGAGAGAGATTGGGAGTGTGAGAGAGAGAGAGATTGGGAGTGTGAGAGAGAGAGAGGTTGGGAGTGTGAGAGAGAGATTGGGAGTGTGAGAGAGAGCGATTGGGAGTGTGAGAGAGAGAGAGATTGGGAGTGTGAGAGAGAGAGAGACTGGGGGTGAGAGAGAGAGAGAGAGATTGGGAGTGTCAGAGAGAGAGATTGGGAGTGTGAGAGAGAGAGAGACTGGGAGTGTCAGAGAGAGAGATTGGGAGTGTCAGAGAGAGAGAGAGATTGGGAGTGTCAGAGAGATTGGGAGTGTGAGAGAGAGAGATTGGGAGTGTGAGAGAGAGAGAGATTGGGAGTGTCAGAGAGAGAGATTGGGAGTGTGAGAGAGTGAGAGATTGGGAGTGTGAGAGACAAACACGTTCATCAAAACAAAAGCAAAATCTACGCATGCTTTATAGATTTCCAGAAGGCTTTCGACTCCATCTGGCATGACGGTTTATTCCTGAAACTTATCGAAAGCGGGGTAGGGGGAAAAACATATGATGTAATTAAATCAATGTATACAAACAACAAATGTGCAGTTAAAATTGGAGACAAACAAACAAAATACTTCCCACAGGGGCGCGGGGTGATGCAGGGCTCGCCAATCTCACCGACACTCTTTAATATTTACATAAATGAATTGGCAAAACTACTTGAACAATCTACAGCACCCGGCCTCACCCTATATGAATCCAAGGTTAAATTCCTCCTCTATGCAGACGACCTGGTTCTGCTGTCACCAACTAAGGAGGGTCTACAGCAGAACCTGGATCTGCTGGAGTCATACTGCCAGACTTGGGCCATGACAATAAATCCCCAAAAAACCAAAGTCCTTGTGTTCCAGCAAAGATCCAGACATCAGGGACCCAAAATAAATTTCACACTAGGAACAACCAAAATTGAACAAACCACTAACTACACATACTTGGGCTTAAAAATCAGTTCTACGGGAAATTTCAAACTGGCTGTGAATGAACTGAAAGAGAAAGCAAGAAGGGCTTTCTATGCCATTAAAAAATCAATCCAAATAGAAATCCCAATTAGCATTTGGCTCAAAATTTTCAAATCAGTAATTGAAGCAATTGTACTCTATGGCAGTGAAGTGTGGGGACCGCTAACACAACAAGAATTTGCAAAATGGGACAAACACCCAATTGAGATCCTACATGCAGAATTCTGTAAAAGTATACTCCGGACTCAAAGGAAAACCATAAACAATGCATGCAGGGCAGAACTAGGCCAATATCCATTAATAATCACTATCTAAAAAAGAGCCACCAAATTTTGGAAACACCTAGAAATGAGCAACCCCCAATGCTATCACTACGAAGCCCTGAAATGCCAAGAGAGGACCATAAAGAAGAATACCCTCAGTCAACTAGTCCTGGGACTCAGTGAAGTAACTACTAACACTACTAACAATAACCAGCCCCAGGACAGTGACAGCGTAACAGAAAGAATTCGACCCAACACAATCGTTGCTAAGCAAAAGGAAAAATATCTGACATATTGGGCAGAAACAACAAAAACCCAAAGCAAACTCAATTGCTACTTGGCCCTAAACAGACAATACAACATGGCTGATTACCTGACCATGGTAAAGGATAGCAAACTGAGAAAAACTTTGACAATGTACAGACTTAGTGAACATAACCTGGCGATCGAAAAAGGTAGACACAGACAGGCCCGGCTACCAAGAGAGGACAGGATATGCTCTCACTGCAGTCAGGGAGTGGTGGAGACAGAGATGCACTTCCTCACAGCTTGTAGAAAATATCAGGGCATAAGGGAGAATTTCTACCCAAAATTCACAAAAATATGCCCGGAATTCAGAAATTTGAATGACGACCAAAAACACCCATACCTACTAGGGGAAGAGAGAAATTGCATAACACTAGCGGCACACTATGTTACAGCTTGCCATAAACAGAGGGACAACCAGTAAATATAAGAAAAGAGTATATATAAATTATATGAAAGTATATATTTATACACTCAGGGATATATCTGTTTATACACTGTATGGATAGATCTGTATTTTTGTGAACAAACATGAACGTTTTCTGATGCTTTGGCAACATAAGATGTAACTTGTCATGCCAATAAAGCGATTTGAATTGAATTGAATTGAATTGAAAATTGAGAGAGAGAGAGAATTTGGGAGTGTGAGAGAGAGAGAGACTGGGAGTGAGAGAGAGAGAGATTGGGAGTGTGAGAGAGAGAGATTGGGAGTGTGAGAGAGAGAGAGATTGGGAGTGAGAGAGAGAGAGAGAGACTGGGAGTGTGTGAGAGAGAGAGACTGGGAGTGAGAGAGAGAGATTAGGAGTGTGAGAGAGAGAGATTGGGAGTGTGAGAGAGAGTTTGGGAGTGTGAGAGAGGGAGAGATTGGGAGTGTGAGAGTTTGGGAGTGTGAGAGAGAGAGAGATTGGGAGTGAGAGAGAGAGAGACTGGGAGTGAGAGAGAGAGATTGGAAGTGTGAGAGAGAGAGATTGGGAGTGTGAGAGAGAGAGAGACTGGGAGTGTGAGAGAGAGAGACTGGGAGTGAGAGAGAGAGAGATTGGGAGTGTGAGAGAGAGACAGAGATTGGGAGTGTGAGAGAGAGATTGGGAGTGTGAGAGAGAGAGAGAGAGATTGGGAGTGTCAGAGAGAGAGACTGGGAGTGTGAGAGAGAGAGATATTGGGAGTGTGAGAGAGAGAGAGATTGGGAGTGTGAGAGAGAGAGAGATTGGGAGTGAGAGAGAGAGAGAGAGACTGGGCGTGTGAGAGAGAGAGAGATTGGGAGTGTGAGAGAGAGAGAGATTGGGAGTGTGAGAGAGAGAGAGGTTGGGAGTGTGAGAGAGAGATTGGGAGTGTGAGAGAGAGAGAGACTGGGGGTGAGAGAGAGAGAGAGAGATTGGGAGTGTCAGAGAGAGAGATTGGGAGTGTGAGAGAGAGAGAGACTGGGAGTGTCAGAGAGAGAGATTGGGAGTGTCAGAGAGAGAGAGAGATTGGGAGTGTCAGAGAGATTGGGAGTGTGAGAGAGAGAGATTGGGAGTGTGAGAGAGAGAGAGATTGGGAGTGTCAGAGAGAGAGATTGGGAGTGTGAGAGAGAGAGAGAGATTGGGAGTGTGAGAGAGAGAGAGATTGGGAGTGTGAGAGACAAACACGTTCATCAAAACAAAAGCAAAATCTACGCATGCTTTATAGATTTCCAGAAGGCTTTCGACTCCATCTGGCATGACGGTTTATTCCTGAAACTTATCGAAAGCGGGGTAGGGGGAAAAACATATGATGTAATTAAATCAATGTATACAAACAACAAATGTGCAGTTAAAATTGGAGACAAACAAACAAAATACTTCCCACAGGGGCGCGGGGTGATGCAGGGCTCGCCAATCTCACCGACACTCTTTAATATTTACATAAATGAATTGGCAAAACTACTTGAACAATCTACAGCACCCGGCCTCACCCTATATGAATCCAAGGTTAAATTCCTCCTCTATGCAGACGACCTGATTCTGCTGTCACCAACTAAGGAGGGTCTACAGCAGAACCTGGATCTGCTGGAGTCATACTGCCAGACTTGGGCCATGACAATAAATCCCCAAAAAACCAAAGTCCTTGTGTTCCAGCAAAGATCCAGACATCAGGGACCCAAAATAAATTTCACACTAGGAACACCAAAATTGAACAAACCACTAACTACACATACTTGGGCTTAAAAATCAGTTCTACGGGAAATTTCAAACTGGCTGTGAATGAACTGAAAGAGAAAGCAAGAAGGGCTTTCTATGCCATTAAAAAATCAATCCAAATAGAAATCCCAATTAGCATTTGGCTCAAAATTTTCAAATCAGTAATTGAAGCAATTGTACTCTATGGCAGTGAAGTGTGGGGACCGCTAACACAACAAGAATTTGCAAAATGGGACAAACACCCAATTGAGATCCTACATGCAGAATTCTGTAAAAGTATACTCCGGACTCAAAGGAAAACCATAAACAATGCATGCAGGGCAGAACTAGGCCAATATCCATTAATAATCACTATCTAAAAAAGAGCCGCCAAATTTTGGAAACACCTAGAAATGAGCAACCCCCAATGCTATCACTACGAAGCCCTGAAATGCCAAGAGAGGACCATAAAGAAGAATACCCTCAGTCAACTAGTCCTGGGACTCAGTGAAGTAACTACTAACACTACTAACAATAACCAGCCCCAGGACAGTGACAGCGTAACAGAAAGAATTCGACCCAACACAATCGTTGCTAAGCAAAAGGAAAAATATCTGACATATTGGGCAGAAACAACAAAAACCCAAAGCAAACTCAATTGCTACTTGGCCCTAAACAGACAATACAACATGGCTGATTACCTGACCATGGTAAAGGATAGCAAACTGAGAAAAACTTTGACAATGTACAGACTTAGTGAACATAACCTGGCGATCGAAAAAGGTAGACACAGACAGGCCCGGCTACCAAGAGAGGACAGGATATGCTCTCACTGCAGTCAGGGAGTGGTGGAGACAGAGATGCACTTCCGCACAGCTTGTAGAAAATATCAGGGCATAAGGGAGAATTTCTACCCAAAATTCACAAAAATATGCCCGGAATTCAGAAATTTGAATGACGACCAAAAACACCCATACCTACTAGGGGAAGAGAGAAATTGCATAACACTAGCGGCACACTATGTTACAGCTTGCCATAAACAGAGGGACAACCAGTAAATATAAGAAAAGAGTATATATAAATTATATGAAAGTATATATTTATACACTCAGGGATATATCTGTTTATACACTGTATGGATAGATCTGTATTTTTGTGAACAAACATGAACGTTTTCTGATGCTTTGGCAACATAAGATGTAACTTGTCATGCCAATAAAGCGATTTGAATTGAATTGAATTGAATTGAAAATTGAGAGAGAGAGAGATTGGAAGTGTGAGAGAGAGAGATTGGGAGTGTGAGAGAGAGAGAGACTGGGAGTGTGAGAGAGAGAGACTGGGTGTGAGAGAGAGAGAGACTGGGAGTGAGAGAGAGAGAGATTGGGAGTGTGAGAGAGAGAGATTGGGAGTGTGAGAGAGAGAGAGATTGGGAGTGAGAGAGAGAGAGAGCGACTGGGAGTGTGTGAGAGAGAGAGACTGGGAGTGAGAGAGAGAGATTAGGAGTGTGAGAGAGAGAGATTGGGAGTGTGAGAGAGAGTTTGGGAGTGTGAGAGAGGGAGAGATTGGGAGTGTGAGAGTTTGGGAGTGTGAGAGAGAGAGAGATTGGGAGTGAGAGAGAGAGAGACTGGGAGTGAGAGAGAGAGAGATTGGAAGTGTGAGAGAGAGAGATTGGGAGTGTGAGAGAGAGAGAGACTGGGAGTGTGAGAGAGAGAGACTGGGAGTGAGGGAGAGAGAGATTGGGAGTGTGAGAGAGAGACAGAGATTGGGAGTGTGAGAGAGAGATTGGGAGTGTGAGAGAGAGAGAGAGAGATTGGGAGTGTCAGAGAGAGAGACTGGGAGTGTGAGAGAGAGAGAGATTGGGAGTGTGAGAGAGAGAGAGATTGGGAGTGTGAGAGAGAGAGAGATTGGGAGTGAGAGAGAGAGAGAGAGAGACTGGGAGTGTGAGAGAGAGAGATTGGGAGTGTGAGAGAGAGAGAGATTGGGAGTGTGAGAGAGAGAGAGATTGGGAGTGTGAGAGAGAGATTGGGAGTGTGAGAGAGAGCGATTGGGAGTGTGAGAGAGAGAGATTGGGAGTGTCAGAGAGATTGGGAGTGTGAGAGAGAGAGATTGGGAGTGTGAGAGAGAGAGATTGGGAGCGTGAGAGAGAGAGAGATTGGAAGTTTGAGTGAGAGAGAGATTGGGAGTGTGAGAGAGAGAGAGATTGGGAGTGTGAGAGAGAGAGAGATTGGGAGTGTGAAAGAGAGAGAGATTGGGAGTGTGAGAGAGAGAGAGATTGGGAGTGTGAGAGAGAGATTGGGAGTGTGAGAGAGAGAGAGAGATTGGGAGTGTCAGAGAGATTGGGAGTGAGAGAGAGAGAGAGATTGGGAGTGAGAGAGAGAGAGAGATTGGGAGTGTGAGAGAGAGAGAGAGATTGGGAGTGTCAGAGAGATTGGGAGTGAGAGAGAGAGAGAGATTGGGAGTGTGAGAGAGAGAGATTGGGAGTGAGAGAGAGAGAGAGATTGGGAGTGAGAGAGAGAGAGAGATTGGGAGTGTGAGAGAGAGAGATTGGGAGTGTGAGAGAGAGATTGGGAGTGTGAGAGAGAGAGAGACTGGGAGTGAGAGAGAGAGAGAGATTGGGAGTGTGAGAGAGAGACTGGAAGTGTCAGAGAGAGAGATTGGGAGTGTGAGAGAGAGAGACTGGGAGTGTGTGAGAGAGAGACTAGGAGTGAGAGAGAGAGATTGGGAGTATGAGAGAGAGAGATTGGGAGTGTGAGAGAGAGTTTGGGAGTGTTGAGAGAGAGAGAGATTGGGAGTGAGAGAGAGAGAGACTGGGAGTGAGAGAGAGAGAGAGATTGGGAGTGTGAGAGAGAGAGATTGGGAGTGTGAGAGAGAGAGATTGGGAGTGTGAGAGAGAGATTGGGAGTGTCAGAGAGATTGGGAGTGAGAGAGAGAGAGAGATTGGGAGTGAGAGAGAGAGAGAGATTGGGAGTGTGAGAGAGAGAGAGATTGGGAGTGTCAGAGAGATTGGGAGTGAGAGAGAGAGAGAGATTGGGAGTGTGAGAGAGAGAGATTGGGAGTGAGAGAGAGAGAGAGATTGGGAGTGAGAGAGAGAGAGAGATTGGGAGTGTGAGAGAGAGAGATTGGGAGTGTGAGAGAGAGATTGGGAGTGTGAGAGAGAGAGAGACTGGGAGTGAGAGAGAGAGAGAGATTGGGAGTGTGAGAGAGAGATTGGAAGTGTCAGAGAGAGAGATTGGGAGTGTGAGAGAGAGAGACTGGGAGTGTGTGAGAGAGAGACTAGGAGTGAGAGAGAGAGATTGGGAGTATGAGAGAGAGAGATTGGGAGTGTGAGAGAGAGTTTGGGAGTGTGAGAGAGAGAGAGATTGGGAGTGTGAGAGAGAGAGACTGGGAGTGAGAGAGAGAGAGATTGGGAGTGTGAGAGAGAGAGAGAGATTGGGAGTGTGAGAGAGAAATTGGGAGAAATGCTCAAGTTCAGCAATATGGAGATGCAGGGTGCGGTACTCAAATTATTCAACATCATATTACGTTCAGGCTGTTTTCCCGATATCTGGTGCCAAGGACTAATCTCCCCCATATATAAAAGCGGAAACAAATCAGACCCAAATAACTACCGCGGCATCTGTGTCAACAGTTGTCTAGGGAAGTTATTCTGCAGTATTCTAAATAGTAGATTACTTGATTTTCTTAACAAACATAATATCCTCAGAAAAAACCAAATAGGCTTTCTTCCAAAACACCGCACCGCCGACCATATCTATACCCTTCACACCCTCATTGAAAAACATATACACCAAACAAAAAATGGGAAAATATTCGCCTGTTTCATCGACTTCAAGAAAGCCTTTGACTCTATATGGCACGAAGGGCTCTATTATAAACTTCTTCAATGTGGAATAGGGGGCAAAGTCTATGACCTTATTAAATCAATGTATCTGAAAAACAAATGCGGGGTCAAAATTGGAGACAAACGCACCGATTTCTTCACCCAGAGAAGAGGCGTCCGGCAGGGCTGCAATTTGAGCCCGACCCTGTTCAACATATACATAAATGAATTAGCAGACATGCTGGAGCAAAGCGAGTCACCAGGTCTCCGTCTCCTGGATGGAGAAGTGAAATCCCTGTTCTATGCGGACGACCTGGTTCTGCTGTCTCCCACAGAACAGGGATTACAGCAACAACTAGACCTACTCGACAAATACTGCCAAAATTGGGCTCTAACAGTAAATCTAAAGAAAACCAACATCATGATTTTTCAAAAAAGGCCCAGATGTCAGGAAAACAAATACCAGTTTACCCTCAGTGATATCACTATAGGACACACTATGAGCTACACCTACCTTGGTCTAACTATTACAGCATCAGGGAGCTTCAGCATAGCAGTGAATGCACTAAAAGAAAAAGCCCGAAGAGCCCTATATGCAATAAAAAGAAAATTCTACAACATCCAAATCCCAATCAAAATCTGGCTCAAAATATTTGACAGCATAATCCTGCCCATTGCACTGTACGGTAGTGAAGTATGGGGCCCGCTAAATCACCAAAGCTACACTAAATGGGAAAAACATACAATAGAAGCCCTACATGCAGAATTCTGCCGAAGCATCCTTCGCTCCCAAAGAAAAACGCCAACAAATGCATGCAGAGCCGAACTAGGCAGATACCCACTGATAATAAACATCCAAAAACGAGCACTAAACTTCCTAAATCACCTCAAATCTAGCTCCCCAGACACCCTTCATTTCAAAGCCTTTCAGACCCAAGAGCTAAACCCAGAAAAGAGTCCCCTGAGTCAGCTGCTACGGAAACTAAGTACTCAGCCGGACCCTGACCAGCCCCAGACCAACACAGCCGTCCAAACACCAATCCGAGTGAACCAAATCATTAAAAAATGCAAAGAAACCTACCTGGAACATTGGAACAAAATAACCGAAAGCCAAAGCAGATTAGAATGTTACCGGGCCCTAAAAAGAGAATATAAACTGGCAGACTACCTCACGACCATCAGAGACACAAAACAGAGACAGACCCTCACCAGGTACAGACTAAGCGACCACCAACTGGAAATTGAAAAAGGCAGATACAAGAAATCCTGGCAGCCTAGAGAGAATAGAATATGCGATCAATGTCTGGCTGGCGAGGTTGAAACAGAAATGCATTTCCTCCTAAAATGCGAAAAATTCAACACATCAAGAAACATATTATTCAACAAGCTAAGCCAAACAACCCCAGATTTCAAGGAATTGGATGATCTGTCAAAATTGAGATTAGTCCTAGGAGAAGGAGACAGACCATACCTTGGGGCCAAATATGTAACAACATGTCACAACCTGAGGACTGTTTAAAATTAAGACTGTTTAAAATTAATATTGAACGTACCAAATGAAGTACAAAGACTGTTTAAAATTAATATTGTTTAAAAGTAATATTGTATGTACCCAACAAATGTCAAATCGATTGACACCTACAGAATGTTGGAAAACTGTACCTTTTTGCTATGTAAGCTTTGGCAATATGGTTCTCTGTAAACTTTCATGCCAATAAAGCATTTTAATTGGAATTGGAATTGGAATTGGATTGGGAGTGAGAGAGAGAGAGAGACTGGGAATGTGAGAGAGAGAGATTGGGAGTGAGAGAGAGAGAGAGAGATTGGGAGTGTCAGAGAGATTGGGAGTGTGGGAGAGAGAGATTGGGAGTGTGAGAGAGAGAGTCTGGGAGTGTGAGAGAGAGAGAGATTGGGGGTGTGAGAGAGAGAGAGATTGGGAGTGTCAGAGAGAGAGATTGGGAGTGTGAGAGAGAGAGAGAGATTGGGAGTAAGAGAGAGAGAGAGATTGGGAGTGTGAGCGAGAGAGAGATTGGGAGTGTGAGAGAGAGAGACTGGGAGTGTGAGAGAGAGAGAGACTGGGAGTGTGAGAGAGAGACTGGGAGTGTGAGAGAGAGAGATTGGGAGTGTGAGAGAGAGAGAGATTGGGAGTGTGAGAGAGAGAGTGATTGGGGGTTTGAGAGAGAGAGAGATTGGGAGTGTGAGAGAGAGAGATTGGGAGTGTCAGAGAAAGAGATTGGGAGTGTGAGAGAGAGAGATTGGGAGTAAGAGAGAGAGAGAGATTGGGAGTGTGAGAGAGAGAGAGATTGGGAGTGAGAGAGAGAGAGACTGGGAGTGAGAGAGAGAGAGATTGGGAGTGTGAGATAGAGAGAGAGATTGGGAGTGTGAGAGAGAGAGAGATTGGGAGTGTGAGAGAGAGAGAGATTGGGAGTGAGAGAGAGAGAGAGAGACTGGGAGTGTGAGAGAGAGAGATTGGGAGTGTGAGAGAGAGAGAGATTGGGAGTGTGAGAGAGAGAGAGATTGGGAGTGTGAGAGAGAGATTGGGAGTGTGAGAGAGAGCGATTGGGAGTGTGAGAGAGAGAGAGATTGGGAGTGAGAGAGAGAGAGACTGGGAGTGAGAGAGAGAGAGATTGGAAGTGTGAGAGAGAGAGATTGGGAGTGTGAGAGAGAGAGAGACTGGGAGTGTGAGAGAGAGAGACTGGGAGTGAGAGAGAGAGAGATTGAGAGTGTGAGAGAGAGACAGAGATTGGGAGTGCGAGAGAGAGATTGGGAGTGTGAGAGAGTGATTGGGAGTGTGAGAGAGAGAGAGAGAGATTGGGAGTGTCAGAGAGAGAGACTGGGAGTGTGAGAGAGAGAGAGATTGGGAGTGTGAGAGAGAGAGAGATTGGGAGTGTGAGAGAGAGAGAGATTGGGAGTGAGAGAGAGAGAGAGAGACTGGGAGTGTGAGAGAGAGAGATTGGGAGTGTGAGAGAGAGAGAGATTGGGAGTGTGAGAGAGAGAGAGATTGGGAGTGTGAGAGAGAGATTGGGAGTGTGAGAGAGAGCGATTGGGAGTGTGAGAGAGAGAGATTGGGAGTGTCAGAGAGATTGGGAGTGTGAGAGAGAGAGAGATTGGGAGTGTGAGAGAGAGAGATTGGGAGCGTGAGAGAGAGAGAGATTGGGAGTTTGAGTGAGAGAGAGATTGGGAGTGTGAGAGAGAGAGAGATTGGGAGTGTGAGAGAGAGAGAGAGATTGGGAGTGTGAAAGAGAGAGAGATTGGGAGTGTGAGAGAGAGAGAGATTGGGAGTGTGAGAGAGAGATTGGGAGTGTGAGAGAGAGAGAGAGATTGGGAGTGTCAGAGAGATTGGGAGTGAGAGAGAGAGAGAAATTGGGAGTGAGAGAGAGAGAGAGATTGGGAGTGTGAGAGAGAGAGAGATTGGGAGTGTCAGAAAGATTGGGAGTGAGAGAGAGAGAGAGATTGGGAGTGTGTGAGAGAGAGAGATTGGGAGTGAGAGAGAGAGAGAGATTGGGAGTGAGAGAGAGAGAGAGATTGGGAGTGTGAGAGAGAGAGATTGGGAGTGAGAGAGAGATTGGGAGTGTGAGAGAGAGAGAGACTGGGAGTGAGAGAGAGAGAGAGAGAGACTGGGAGTGTGAGAGAGAGAGATTGGGAGTGTGAGAGAGAGAGAGATTGGGAGTGTCAGAGAGATTGGGAGTGTGAGAGAAAGAGATTGGGAGTGTGAGAGAGAGAGTCTGGGAGTGTGAGAGAGAGAGAGAGATTGGGAGTGTGAGAGAGAGAGAGATTGGGAGTGTCAGAGAAAGAGATTGGGAGTGTGAGAGAGAGAGATTGGGAGTAAGAGAGAGAGAGAGATTGGGAGTGTGAGAGAGAGAGATTGGGAGTGAGAGAGAGAGAGACTGGGAGTGAGAGAGAGAGAGATTGGGAGTGTGAGATAGAGAGAGAGGTTGGAAGTGTGAGAGAGAGATTGGGAGTGTGAGAGAGAGAGAGACTGGGAATGTGAGAGAGAGAGATTGGGAGTGTGAGAGAGAGAGAGAGATTGGGAGAGTCAGAGAGATTGGGAGTGTGAGAGAGAGAGATTGGGAGTGTGAGAGAGAGAGAGAGATTGGGAGTGTCAGAGAGATTGGGAGTGTGAGAGAGAGAGATTGGGAGTGTGAGAGAGAGAGTCTGGGAGTGTGAGAGAGAGAGAGATTGGGAGTGTGAGAGAGAGAGAGATTGGGAGTGTCAGAGAGAGAGATTGGGAGTGTGAGAGAGAGAGATTGGGAGTAAGAGAGAGAGAGAGATTGGGAGTGTGAGAGAGAGAGAGATTGGGAGTGAGAGAGAGAGAGACTGGGAGTGAGAGAGAGAGAGATTGGGAGTGTGAGATAGAGAGAGAGATTGGGAGTGTGAGAGAGAGATTGGGAGTGTGAGAGAGAGAGAGACTGGGAATGTGAGAGAGAGAGATTGGGAGTGTGAGAGAGAGAGAGAGATTGGGAGTGTCAGAGAGATTGGGAGTGTGAGAGAGAGAGATTGGGAGTGTGAGAGAGAGAGAGATTGGGAGTGTCAGAGTGAGAGATTGGGAGTGTGAGAGAGAGAGAGAGATTGGGAGTGTGAGAGAGAGAGAGATTGGGAATGTGAGAGAGAGAGAGATTGGGAGTGTCAGAGAGATTGGGAGTGTGAGAGAGAGAGATTGGGAGTGTGAGAGAGAGAGAGATTGGGAGTGTCAGAGAGAGAGATTGGGAGTGTGAGAGAGAGAGAGATTGGGAGTGTGAGAGAGAGAGAGACTGGGAGTGAGAGAGAGAGCGAGATTGGGAGTGTCAGAGAGAGAGATTGGGAGTGTGAGAGAGAGAGAAACTGGGAGTGTGAGAGAGAGAGAGAGATTGGGAGTGTGAGAGAGAGAGAGATTGGGAGTGTGAGAGAGAGCTTCGGAGTGTGAGAGAGAGAGATTGGGAGTGTGAGAGAGAGAGAGAGATTGGGAGTGTCAGAGAGAGAGACTGGGAGTGTGAGAGAGAGAGAGATTGGGAGTGTGAGAGAGAGAGAGATTGGGAGTGTGAGAGAGAGAGAGATTGGGAGTGAGAGAGAGAGAGAGAGAGACTGGGAGTGTGAGAGAGAGAGATTGGGAGTGTGAGAGAGAGAGAGACTGGGAGTGTGTGAGAGAGAGAGACTGGGAGTGAGAGAGAGAGATTAGGAGTGTGAGAGAGAGAGATTGGGAGTGTGAGAGAGAGTTTGGGAGTGTGAGAGAGAGAGAGATTGGGAGTGTGAGAGAGAGTTTGGGAGTGTGAGAGAGAGAGAGATTGGGAGTGAGAGAGAGAGAGACTGGGAGTGAGAGAGAGAGAGATTGGAAGTGTGAGAGAGAGAGATTGGGAGTGTGAGAGAGAGAGAGACTGGGAGTGTGAGAGAGAGAGACTGGGTGTGAGAGAGAGAGAGATTGGGAGTGTGAGAGAGAGAGATATTGGGAGTGTGAGAGAGAGAGAGATTGGGAGTGAGAGAGAGAGAGAGAGACTGGGAGTGTGAGAGAGAGAGATTGGGATTGTGAGAGAGAGAGAGATTGGGAGTGTGAGAGAGAGAGAGATTGGGAGTGTGAGAGAGAGATTGGGAGTGTGAGAGAGAGCGATTGGGAGTGTGAGAGAGAGAGAGATTGGGAGTGAGAGAGAGAGAGACTGGGAGTGAGAGAGAGAGAGATTGGAAGTGTGAGAGAGAGAGATTGGGAGTGTGAGAGAGAGAGAGACTGGGAGTGTGAGAGAGAGAGACTGGGAGTGAGAGAGAGAGAGATTGGGAGTGTGAGAGAGAGACAGAGATTGGGAGTGCGAGAGAGAGATTGGGAGTGTGAGAGAGTGATTGGGAGTGTGAGAGAGAGAGAGAGAGATTGGGAGTGTCAGAGAGAGAGACTGGGAGTGTGAGAGAGAGAGAGATTGGGAGTGTGAGAGAGAGAGAGATTGGGATTGTGAGAGAGAGAGAGATTGGGAGTGAGAGAGAGAGAGAGAGACTGGGAGTGTGAGAGAGAGAGATTGGGAGTGTGAGAGAGAGAGATTGGGAGTGTGAGAGAGAGATTGGGAGTGTGAGAGAGAGAGATTGGGAGTGTGAGAGAGAGAGAGATTGGGAGTGTCAGAGAGAGAGATTGGGAGTGTGAGAGAGAGAGAGAGATTGGGAGTGTGAGAGAGAGAGATTGGGAATGTGAGAGAGAGAGATTGGGAGTGTGAGAGAGAGAGATTGGGAGTGTCAGAGAGATTGGGAGTGTGAGAGAGAGAGATTGGGAGTGTGAGAGAGAGAGAGATTGGGAGTGTGAGAGAGAGAGAGATTGGGAGTGTCAGAGAGAGAGATTGGGAGTGTGAGAGAGAGAGAGAGATTGGGAGTGTGAGAGAGAGAGAGATTGGGAATGTGAGAGAGAGAGATTGGGAGTGTGAGAAAGAGAGAGATTGGGAGTGTCAGAGAGATTGGGAGTGTGAGAGAGAGAGATTGGGAGTGTGAGAGAGAGAGAGATTGGGAGTGTCAGAGAGAGAGATTGGGAGTGTGAGAGAGAGAGAGATTGGGAGTGTGAGAGAGAGAGAGACTGGGAGTGAGAGAGAGAGAGCGAGATTGGGAGTGTCAGAGAGAGAGATTGGGAGTGTGAGAGAGAGAGAGACTGGGAGTGTGAGAGAGAGAGAGAGATTGGGAGTGTGAGAGAGAGAGAGATTGGGAGTGTGAGAGAGAGCTTCGGAGTGTGAGAGAGCGATTGGGAGTGTGAGAGAGAGAGAGAGATTGGGAGTGTCAGAGAGAGAGACTGGGAGTGTGAGAGAGAGAGAGATTGGGAGTGTGAGAGAGAGAGAGATTGGGAGTGTGAGAGAGAGAGAGATTGGGAGTGAGAGAGAGAGAGAGAGAGACTGGGAGTGTGAGAGAGAGAGATTGGGAGTGTGAGAGAGAGAGAGACTGGGAGTGTGTGAGAGAGAGAGACTGGGAGTGAGAGAGAGAGATTAGGAGTGTGAGAGAGAGAGTTTGGGAGTGTGAGAGAGAGAGAGATTGGGAGTGTGAGAGAGAGTTTGGGAGTGTGAGAGAGAGAGAGATTGGGAGTGAGAGAGAGAGAGACTGGGAGTGAGAGAGAGAGAGATTGGAAGTGTGAGAGAGAGAGATTGGGAGTGTGAGAGAGAGAGAGACTGGGAGTGTGAGAGAGAGAGACTGGGTGTGAGAGAGAGAGAGATTGGGAGTGTGAGAGAGAGAGAGATTGGGAGTGTGAGAGAGAGAGAGATTGGGAGTGAGAGAGAGAGAGAGAGACTGGGACTGTGAGAGAGAGAGATTGGGATTGTGAGAGAGAGAGAGATTGGGAGTGTGAAAGAGAGAGAGATTGGGAGTGTGAGAGAGAGATTGGGAGTGTGAGAGAGAGCGATTGGGAGTGTGAGAGAGAGAGAGATTGGGAGTGAGAGAGAGAGAGACTGGGAGTGAGAGAGAGAGATTGGGAGTGTGAGAGAGAGCGATTGGGAGTGTGAGAGAGAGAGAGATTGGGAGTGAGAGAGAGAGAGACTGGGAGTGAGAGAGAGAGAGATTGGAAGTGTGAGAGAGAGAGATTGGGAGTGTGAGAGAGAGAGAGACTGGGAGTGTGAGAGAGAGAGACTGGGAGTGAGAGAGAGAGAGATTGGGAGTGTGAGAGAGAGACAGAGATTGGGAGTGCGAGAGAGAGATTGGGAGTGTGAGAGAGTGATTGGGAGTGTGAGAGAGAGAGAGAGAGATTGGGAGTGTCAGAGAGAGAGACTGGGAGTGTAAGAGAGAGAGAGATTGGGAGTGTGAGAGAGAGAGAGATTGGGAGTGTGAGAGAGAGAGAGATTGGGAGTGAGAGAGAGAGAGAGAGACTGGGAGTGTGAGAGAGAGAGATTGGGAGTGTGAGAGAGAGAGAGATTGGGAGTGTGAGAGAGAGAGAGATTGCGAGTGTGAGAGAGAGATTGGGAGTGTGAGAGAGAGCGATTGGGAGTGTGAGAGAGAGAGATTGGGAGTGTGAGAGAGGGAGATTGGGAGCGTGAGAGAGAGAGAGATTGGGAGTTTGAGTGAGAGAGAGATTGGGAGTGTGAGAGAGAGAGAGATTGGGAGTGTGAGAGAGAGAGAGATTGGGTGTGTGTGAGAGAGAGAGATTGGGAGTGTGAGTGAGAGGGAGATTGGGAGTGCGAGAGAGAGAGAGATTGGGAGTGTCAGAGAGATTCGGAGTGTGAGAGAGAGATTGGGGTGTGAGAGAGAGAGAGATTGGGAGTGTCAGAGAGATTGGGAGTGTGAGAGTGAGAGAGATTGGGAGTGTGAGAGAGAGAGACTGGGAATGTGAGAGAGAGAGACTGGGACTGTGAGTGAGAGAGAGACTGGGAGTGTGTGAGAGAGAGAGATTGGGAGTGTGAGAGAGAGAGATTGGGAGTGTGAGAGAGAGAGAGATTGGGAGTGTGAGAGAGAGAGAGATTGGGAGTGTGAGAGAGAGAGAGATATTGGGAGTGTCAGAGAGATTGGGAGTGTGAGAGAGAGAGAGATTGGGAGTGTCAGAGAGAGAGATTGGGAGTGTGAGAGAGAGAGAGATTGGGAGTGAGAGAGAGAGAGAGATTGGGAGTGTGAGAGAGAGAGACTGGGCGTTTGTGAGAGAGAGATTGGTAGTGTGAGAGAGAGAGATTGGGAGTGTGAGAGAGAGATTGGGAGTGTGAGAGAGAGAGAGATTGGGAGTGTGAGAGAGAGAGATTGGGAGTGTGAGAGAGAGAGATTGGGAGTGTGAGAGAGAGAGATTGGGAGTTTGAGAGAGAGATTGGGAGTGTGAGAGAGAGAGATTGGGATTGTGAGAGAGAGAGAGATTGGGAGTGTCAGAGAGAGAGTTTGGGAGTGTGAGAGAGAGAGAGAGATTGGGAGTGTGAAAGAGAGAGATTGGGAATGTGAGAGAGAGAGATTGGGAGTGTGAGAGAGAGAGAGATTGGGAATGTCAGAGAGATTGGGAGTGTGAGAGAGAGAGATTGGGAGTGTGAGAGAGAGAGAGATTGGGAGTGTCAGAGAGCGAGATTGGGAGTGTGAGAGAGAGGGAGATTGGGAGTGTGAGAGAGAGAGAGACTGGGAGTGAGAGAGAGAGAGAGATTGGGAGTGTGAGAGAGAGAGAGAGATTGGGAGTGTGAGAGAGAGAGAGAGAGATTGGGAGCGTGAGAGAGAGAGGTTGGGATTGTGAGAGAGAGAGACTGGGCGTTTGTGAGAGAGAGATTGGTAGTGTGTGAGAGAGAGAGATTGGGAGTGTGAGAGAGAGAGATTGGGAGTGTGAGAGAGAGAGAGATTGGGAGTGTGAGAGAGAGAGAGATTGGGAGTGTGAGAGAGAGAGAGAGATTGGGAGTGTCAGAGAGATTGGGAGTGTGAGAGAGAGAGAGATTGGGAGTGTCAGAGAGAGAGATTGGGAGTGTGAGAGAGAGAGAGATTGGGAGTGAGAGAGAGAGAGAGATTGGGAGTGTGAGAGAGAGAGAGAGAGATTGGGAGTGTGAGAGAGAGAGAGAGAGATTGGTAGTGTGAGAGAGAGAGATTGGGAGTGTGAGAGAGAGATTGGGAGTGTGAGAGAGAGAGAGATTGGGAGTGTGAGAGAGAGAGATTGGGAGTGTGAGAGAGAGAGATTGGGAGTGTGAGAGAGAGAGATTGGGAGTGTGAGAGAGAGATTGGGAGTGTGAGAGAGAGAGATTGGGAGTGTGAGAGAGAGAGAGATTGGGAGTGTCAGAGAGAGAGATTGGGTGTGTGAGAGAGAGAGAGAGATTGGAAGTGTGAGAGAGAGAGATTGGGAATGTGAGAGAGAGAGATTGGGAGTGTGAGAGAGAGAGAGATTGGGACTGTCAGAGAGATTGGGAGTGTGAGAGAGAGAGATTGGGAGTGTGAGAGAGAGAGAGATTGGGAGTGTGAGAGAGAGAGAGAGATTGGGAGTGTGAGAGAGAGAGAGATTGGGAGTGTCAGAGAGAGAGATTGGGAGTGTGAGAGAGAGAGAGAGATTGGGAGTGTGAGAGAGAGATTGGGAGTGTGAGAAAGAGAGAGATTGGGAGTGTCAGAGAGATTGGGAGTGTGAGAGAGAGAGATTGGGAGTGTGAGAGAGAGAGAGATTGGGAGTGTCAGAGAGAGAGATTGGGAGTGTGAGAGAGAGAGAGATTGGGAGTGTGAGAGAGAGAGAGACTGGGAGTGAGAGAGAGAGAGCGAGATTGGGAGTGTCAGAGAGAGAGATTGGGAGTGTGAGAGAGAGAGAGACTGGGAGTGTGAGAGAGAGAGAGAGATTGGGAGTGTGAGAGAGAGAGAGATTGGGAGTGTGAGAGAGAGCTTCGGAGTGTGAGAGAGAGATTGGGAGTGTGAGAGAGAGAGAGAGATTGGGAGTGTCAGAGAGAGAGACTGGGAGTGTGAGAGAGAGAGAGACTGGGAGTGTGAGAGAGAGAGATTGGGAGTGTGAGAGAGAGAGAGACTGGGAGTGTGTGAGAGAGAGAGACTGGGAGTGAGAGAGAGAGATTAGGAGTGTGAGAGAGAGAGATTGGGAGTGTGAGAGAGAGTTTGGGAGTGTGAGAGAGAGAGAGATTGGGAGTGTGAGAGAGAGTTTGGGAGTGTGAGAGAGAGGGAGATTGGGAGTGAGAGAGAGAGAGACTGGGAGTGAGAGAGAGAGAGATTGGAAGTGTGAGAGAGAGAGATTGGGAGTGTGAGAGAGAGAGAGACTGGGAGTGTGAGAGAGAGAGACTGGGTGTGAGAGAGAGAGAGATTGGGAGTGTGAGAGAGAGAGAGATTGGACGTGTGAGAGAGAGAGAGATTGGGAGTGAGAGAGAGAGAGAGAGACTGGGAGTGTGAGAGAGAGAGATTGGGATTGTGAGAGAGAGAGAGATTGGGAGTGTGAGAGAGAGAGAGATTGGGAGTGTGAGAGAGAGATTGGGAGTGTGAGAGAGAGCGATTGGGAGTGTGTGAGAGAGAGAGATTGGGAGTGAGAGAGAGAGAGACTGGGAGTGAGAGAGAGAGAGATTGGAAGTGTGAGAGAGAGAGATTGGGAGTGTGAGAGAGAGAGAGACTGGGAGTGTGAGAGAGAGAGACTGGGAGTGAGAGAGAGAGAGATTGGGAGTGTGAGAGAGAGACAGAGATTGGGAGTGCGAGAGAGAGATTGGGAGTGTGAGAGAGTGATTGGGAGTGTGAGAGAGAGAGAGAGAGATTGGGAGTGTCAGAGAGAGAGACTGGGAGTGTGAGAGAGAGAGAGATTGGGAGTGTGAGAGAGAGAGAGATTGGGAGTGTGAGAGAGAGAGAGATTGGGAGTGAGAGAGAGAGAGAGAGACTGGGAGTGTGAGAGAGAGAGATTGGGAGTGTGAGAGAGAGAGAGATTGGGAGTGTGAGAGAGAGAGAGATTGGGAGTGTGAGAGAGAGATTGGGAGTGTGAGAAAGAGCGATTGGGAGTGTGAGCGAGAGAGATTGGGAGTGTCAGAGAGATTGGGAGTGTGAGAGAGAGAGAGATTGGGAGTGTGAGAGAGGGAGATTGGGAGCATGAGAGAGAGAGAGATTGGGAGTTTGAGTGAGAGAGAGATTGGGAGTGTGAGAGAGAGAGAGATTGGGAGTGTGAGAGAGAGAGAGATTGGGTGTGTGTGAGAGAGAGAGATTGGGAGTGTGAGTGAGAGGGAGATTGGGAGTGCGAGAGAGAGAGAGATTGGGAGTGTCAGAGAGATTCGGAGTGTGAGAGAGAGATTGGGGTGTGAGAGAGAGAGAGATTGGGAGTGTCAGAGAGATTGGGAGTGTGAGAGTGAGAGAGATTGGGAGTGTGAGAGAGAGAGACTGGGAATGTGAGAGAGAGAGACTGGGACTGTGAGTGAGAGAGAGACTGGGAGTGTGTGAGAGAGAGAGATTGGGAGTGTGAGAGAGAGAGATTGGGAGTGTGAGAGAGAGAGAGATTGGGAGTGTGAGAGAGAGAGAGATTGGGAGTGTGAGAGAGAGAGAGAGATTGGGAGTGTCAGAGAGATTGGGAGTGTGAGAGAGAGAGATTGGGAGTGTCAGAGAGAGAGATTGGGAGTGTGAGAGAGAGAGAGATTGGGAGTGAGAGAGAGAGAGAGATTGGGAGTGTGAGAGAGAGAGAGAGAGATTGGGAGCGTGAGAGAGAGAGGTTGGAAGTGTGAGAGAGAGAGACTGGGCGTTTGTGAGAGAGAGATTGGTAGTGTGAGAGAGAGAGATTGGGAGTGTGAGAGAGAGATTGGGAGTGTGAGAGAGAGAGAGATTGGGAGTGTGAGAGAGAGAGATTGGGAGTGTGAGAGAGAGAGATTGGGAGTGTGAGAGAGAGAGATTGGGAGTGTGAGAGAGAGATTGGGAGTGTGAGAGAGAGAGATTGGGAGTGTGAGAGAGAGAGAGATTGGGAGTGTCAGAGAGAGAGATTGGGAGTGTGAGAGAGAGAGAGAGATTGGGAGTGTGAGAGAGAGAGATTGGGAATGTGAGAGAGAGAGATTGGGAGTGTGAGAGAGAGAGAGATTGGGAGTGTCAGAGAGATTGGGAGTGTGAGAGAGAGAGATTGGGAGTGTGAGAGAGAGAGAGATTGGGAGTGTCAGAGAGAGAGATTGGGAGTGTGAGAGAGAGAGAGACTGGGAGTGTGAGAGAGAGAGAGTGATTGGGAGTGTGAGAGAGAGAGAGATTGGGAGTGTGAGAGACAAACACGTTCATCAATACAAAAGCAAAATCTACGCATGCTTTATAGATTTCCAGAAGGCTTTCGACTCCATCTGGCATGACGGTTTATTCCTGAAACTTATCGAAAGCGGGGTAGGGGGAAAAACATATGATGTAATTAAATCAATGTATACAAACAACAAATGTGCAGTTAAAATTGCAGACAAACAAACAAAATACTTCCCACAGGGGCGCGGGGTGATGCAGGGCTCACCAATCTCACTGACACTCTTTAATATTTACATAAATGAATTGGCAAAACTACTTGAACAATCTACAGCACCCGGCCTCACCCTATATGAATCCAAGGTTAAATTCCTCCTCTATGCGGACGACCTGGTTCTGCTGTCACCAACTAAGGAGGGTCTACAGCAGAACCTGGATCTGCTGGAGTCATACTGCCAGACTTGGGCCATGACAATAAATCCCCAAAAAACCAAAGTCCTTGTGTTCCAGCAAAGATCCAGACATCAGGGACCCAAAATAAATTTCACACTAGGAACAACCAAAATTGAACAAACCACTAACTACACATACTTGGGCTTAAAAATCAGTTCTACGGGAAATTTCAAACTGGCTGTGAATGAACTGAAAGAGAAAGCAAGAAGGGCTTTCTATGCCATTAAAAAATCAATCCAAATAGAAATCCCAATGAGCATTTGGCTCAAAATTTTCAAATCAGTAATTGAACCAATTGCACTCTATGGCAGTGAAGTGTGGGGACCGCTAACACAAGAATTTGCAAAATGGGACAAACACCCAATTGAGATCCTACATGCAGAATTCTGTAAAAGTATACTCCGGACTCAAAGGAAAACTGTAAACAATGCATGCAGGGCAGAACTAGGCCAATATCCATTAATAATCACTATCCAAAAAAGAGCCACCAAATTTTGGAAACACCTAGAAATGAGCAACCCCCAATGCTATCACTACGAAGCCCTGAAATGCCAAGAGAGGACCATAAAGAAGAATACCCTCAGTCAACTAGTCCTGGGACTCAGTGAAGTAACTCCTAACACTACTAACAATAACCAGCCCCAGGACAGTGACAGCGTAACACAAAGAATTCGACCCAACACAATCGTTGCTAAGCAAAAGGAAAAATATCTGTCATATTGGGCAGAAACAACAAAAACCCAAAGCAAACTCAATTGCTACTTGGCCCTAAGCAGACAATACAACATGGCTGATTACCTGACCATGGTAAAGGATAGCAAACTGAGAAAAACTTTGACAATGTACAGACTTAGTGAACATAACCTGGCGATCGAATAAGGTAGACACAGACAGACCCGGCTACCAAGAGAGGACAGGATATGCTCAAACTGCAGTCAAGGAGTGGTGGAGACAGAGATGCACTTCCTCACAGCTTGTAGAAAATATCAGGGCATAAGGGAGAATTTCTACCCAAAATTCACAAAAATATGCCCGGAATTCAGAAATTTGAATGACGACCAAAAACTCCCATACCTACTAGGGGAAGAGAGAAATTGCATAACACTAGCGGCACACTATGTTACAGCTTGCCATAAACAGAGGGGCAACCAGTAAATATAAGAAAAGAGTATATATAAATTATATGAAAGTATATATTTATACACTCAGGGATATATCTGTTTATACACTGTATGGATAGATCTGTATTTTTGTGAACAAACATGAACGTTTTCTGATGCTTTGGCAACATAAGATGTAACTTGTCATGCCAATAAAGCGATTTGAATTGAATTGAATTGAATTGAAAATTGAGAGAGAGAGAGAGATTGGGAGTGTGAGAGAGAGAGAGACTGGGAGTGAGAGAGAGAGAGATTGGGAGTGTGAGAGAGAGAGATTGGGAGTGTGAGAGAGAGAGAGATTGGGAGTGAGAGAGAGAGAGAGAGACTGGGAGTGAGTGAGAGAGAGAGACTGGGAGCGAGAGAGAGAGATTAGGAGTGTGAGAGAGAGAGATTGGGAGTGTGAGAGAGAGACAGAGATTGGGAGTGTGAGAGAGAGATTGGGAGTGTGAGAGAGAGATTGGGAGTGTGAGAGAGAGAGAGAGAGATTGGGAGTGTCAGAGAGAGAGACTGGGAGTGTGAGAGAGAGAGAGATTGGGAGTGTGAGAGAGAGATTGGGAGTGTGAGAGAGAGCGATTGGGAGTGTGGGAGAGAGAGATTGGGAGTGTCAGAGAGATTGGGAGTGTGAGAGAGAGAGAGATTGGGAGTGTGAGAGAGAGAGATTGGGAGCGTGAGAGAGAGAGAGATTGGGAGTTTGAGTGAGAGAGAGATTGGGAGTGTGAGAGAGAGAGAGACTGGGAGTGAGAGAGAGAGAGATTGGGAGTGTGAGAGAGAGAGATTGGGAGTGTGAGAGAGAGAGAGATTGGGAGTGAGAAAGAGAGAGAGAGATTGGGAGTGTGAAAGAGGGAGAGATTGGGAGCGTGAGAGAGAGAGAGTTTGGGAGTGTGAGAGAGAGATTGGGAGTGTGAGAGAGAGAGAGAGATTGGGAGTGTCAGAGAGATTGGGAGTGAGAGAGAGAGAGAGATTGGGAGTGAGAGAGAGAGAGAGATTGGGAGTGTGAGAGAGAGAGAGATTGGGAGTGTCAGAGAGATTGGGAGTGAGAGAGAGAGAGAGATTGGGAGTGAGAGAGAGAGAGAGATTGGGAGTGTGAGAGAGAGAGATTGGGAGTGTGAGAGAGAGATTGGGAGTGTGAGAGAGAGAGAGACTGGGAGTGAGAGAGAGAGAGAGATTGGGAGTGTGAGAGAGAGATTGGAAGTGTCAGAGAGAGAGATTGGGAGTGTGAGAGAGAGAGACTGGGAGTGTGTGAGACAGAGAGACTGGGAGTGAGAGAGAGAGATTGGGAGTGTGAGAGAGAGAGATTGGGAGTGTGAGAGAGAGTTTGGGAGTGTGAGAGAGAGAGAGATTGGGAGTGAGAGAGAGAGAGACTGGGAGTGAGAGAGAGAGAGAGAGATTGGGAGTGTGAGAGAGAGAGATTGGGAGTGTGAGAGAGAGAGACTGGGAGTGTGAGAGAGAGAGACTGGGAGTGAGAGAGAGAGATTGGGAGTGTGAGAGAGAGAGAGAGATTGGGAGTGTGAGAGAGAGATTGGGAGTGTGAGAGAGAGAGAGACTGGGAATATGAGAGAGAGAGCTTTCTTCCAAAACACCGCACCGCCGACCATATCTATACCCTTCACACCCTCATTGAAAAACATATACACCAAACAAAAAATGGGAAAATATTCGCCTGTTTCATCGACTTCAAGAAAGCCTTTGACTCTATCTGGCACGAAGGGCTCTATTATAAACTTCTTCAGTGTGGAATAGGGGGCAAAGTCTATGACCTTATTAAATCAATATATCTGAAAAACAAATGCGGGGTCAAAATTGGAGACAAACGCACCGATTTCTTCACCCAGAGAAGAGGCGTCCGACAGGGCTGCAATTTGAGCCCGACCCTGTTCAACATATACATAAATGAATTAGCAGACATGCTGGAGCAAAGCGAGTCACCAGGTCTCCGTCTCCTTGATGGAGAAGTGAAATCCCTGTTCTATGCGGATGACCTGGTTCTGCTGTCTCCCACAGAACAGGGATTACAGCAACAACTAGACCTACTCGACAAATACTGCCAAAATTGGGCTCTAACAGTAAATCTAAAGAAAACCAACATCATGATTTTTCAAAAAAGGCCCAGATGTCAGGAAAACAAATACCAGTTTACCCTCAGTGATACCGCTATAGGACACACTATGGCATAGCAGTGAATGCACTAAAAGAAAAAGCCCGAAGAGCCCTATATGCAATAAAAAGAAAATTCTACAACATCCAAATCCCAATCAAAATCTGGCTCAAAATATTTGACAGCATAATCCTGCCCATTGCACTGTACGGTAGTGAAGTATGGGGCCCGCTAAATCACCAAAACTACACTAAATGGGAAAAACACACAATAGAAGCCCTACATGCAGAATTCTGCCGAAGCATCCTTCGCACCCAAAGAAAAACGCCAACAAATGCATGCAGAGCCGAACTAGGCAGATACCCACTGATAATAAACATCCAAAAACGAGCACTAAACTTCCTAAATCACCTCAAATCTAGCTCCCCAGACACCCTTCATTTCAAAGCCTTTCAGACCCAAGAGCTAAACCCAGAAAAGAGTCCCCTGAGTCAGCTGCTACTGAAACTAAGTACTCAGCCGGAACCTGACCAGCCCCAGACCAACACAGCCATCCAAACACCAATCCGAGTGAACCAAATCATTAAACAATGCAAAGAAACCTACCTGGAACATTGGAACAAAATAACCGAAAGCCAAAGCAGATTAGAATGTTACCGGGCCCTAAAAAGAGATTATAAACTGGCAGACTACCTCACGACCATCAGAGACACAAAACAGAGACAGACCCTCACCAGGTACAGACTAAGCGACCACCAACTGGAAATTGAAAAAGGCAGATACAAGAAATCCTGGCAGCCTAGAGAGAATAGAATATGCGATCAATGTCTGGCCGGCGAGGTTGAAACAGAAATGCATTTCCTCCTAAAATGCGAAAAATTCAACACATCAAGAAACATATTATTCAACAAGCTAAGCCAAACAACCCCAGATTTCAAGGAATTGGATGACCTGTCAAAATTGAGATTAGTCCTAGGAGAAGGAGACAGACCATACCTTGGGGCCAAATATGTAACAACATGTCACAACCTGAGGACTGTTTAAAAGTAAGACTGTTTAAAATTAATATTGTTAAAAGTAATATTGTATGTACCCAACAAATGTCAAATCGATTGACACCTACAGAATGTTGGAAAACTGTACCTTTTTGCTATGTAAGCTTTGGCAATATGGTTCTCTGTAAACTTTCATGCCAATAAAGCATTTGAATTGGAATTGGAATTGGAGATTGGGAGTGTGAGAGAGAGAGAGAGATTGGGAGTGTCAGAGAGATTGGGAGTGTGAGAGAGAGAGATTGGGAGTGTGAGAGAGAGAGTCTGGGAGTGTGAGAGAAAGAGAGATTGGAAGTGTGAGAGAGAGAGAGATTGGGAGTGTCAGAGAGAGAGATTGGGTGTGTGAGAGAGAGAGAGAGATTGGGAGTAAGAGAGAGAGAGAGATTGGGAGTGTGAGCGAGAGAGAGATTGGGAGTGTGAGAGAGAGAGACTGGGAGTGTGAGAGAGAGAGAGACTGGGAGTGTGAGAGAGAGACTGGGAGTGTGAGAGAGAGAGATTGGGAGTGTGAGAGAGAGAGAGATTGGGAGTGTGAGAGAGAGAGATTGGGAGTGTGAGAGAGAGAGATTGGGAGTGAGAGAGAGAGAGAGAGACTGGGAGTGAGTGAGAGAGAGAGACTGGGAGTGAGAGAGAGAGATTAGGAGTGTGAGAGAGAGAGATTGGGAGTGTGAGAGAGAGACAGAGATTGGGAGTGTGAGAGAGAGATTGGGAGTGTGAGAGAGAGATTGGGAGTGTGAGAGAGAGAGAGAGAGATTGGGAGTGTCAGAGAGAGAGACTGGGAGTGTGAGAGAGAGAGAGATTGGGAGTGTGAGAGAGATTGGGAGTGTGAGAGAGAGCGATTGGGAGTGTGGGAGAGAGAGATTGGGAGTGTCAGAGAGATTGGGAGTGTGAGAGAGAGAGAGATTGGGAGTGTGAGAGAGAGAGATTGGAAGCGTGAGAGAGAGAGAGATTGGGAGTTTGAGAGAGAGAGAGACTGGGAGTGAGAGAGAGAGAGATTGGGAGTGTGAGAGAGAGAGATTGGGAGTGTGAGAGAGAGAGAGATTGGGAGTGAGAAAGAGAGAGAGAGATTGGGAGTGTGAAAGAGAGAGAGATTGGGAGTGTGAGAGAGAGAGAGAGAGATTGGGAGTGTCAGAGAGATTGGGAGTGAGAGAGAGAGAGAGATTGGGAGTGAGAGAGAGAGAGAGATTGGGAGTGTGAGAGAGAGAGAGAGATTGGGAGTGTCAGAGAGATTGGGAGTGAGAGAGAGAGAGAGATTGGGAGTGAGAGAGAGAGAGAGATTGGGAGTGTGAGAGAGAGAGATTGGGAGTGTGAGAGAGAGATTGGGAGTGTCAGAGAGATTGGGAGTGTGAGAGAGAGAGATTGGGAGTGTGAGAGAGAGAGTCTGGGAATGTGAGAGAGAGAGAGATTGGGAATGTGAGAGAGAGAGAGATTGGGAGTGTCAGAGAGAGAGATTGGGAGTGTGAGAGAGAGAGAGAGATTGGGTGTAAGAGAGAGAGAGAGAGATTGGGAGTGTGAGCGAGAGAGAGATTGGGAGTGTGAGAGAGAGAGACTGGGAGTGTGAGAGAGAGAGAGACTGGGAGTGTGAGAGAGAGACTGGGAGTGTGAGAGAGAGAGATTGGGAGTGTGAGAGAGAGAGAGATTGGGAGTGTGAGAGAGAGAGAGATTGGGGGTTTGAGAGAGAGAGAGATTGGGGGTTTGAGAGAGAGAGAGATTGGGGGTTTGAGAGAGAGAGAGAGAGATTGGGAATGTGAGAGAGAGAGATTGGGAGTGTGAGAGAGAGAGAGATTGGGAGTGTCAGAGAGATTGGGAGTGTGAGAGAGAGAGATTGGGAGTGTGAGAGAGAGAGTCTGAGAGTGTGAGAGAGAGAGAGATTGGGAGTGTGAGAGAGAGAGAGATTGGGAGTGTCAGAGAGATTGGGAGTGTGAGAGAGAGAGAGATTAGGAGTGTGAGAGAGAGAGATTGGGAGTGTGAGAGAGAGAGAGATTGGGAGTTTGAGTGAGAGAGAGATTGGGAGTGTGAGAGAGAGAGAGATTGGGAGTGTGTGAGAGAGAGAGAGATTGGGAGTGTGAAAGAGAGAGAGATTGGGAGTGTGAGAGAGAGAGAGATTGGGAGTGTGAGAGAGAGGTTGGGAGTGTGAGAGAGAGAGAGAGAGATTGGGAGTGAGAGAGAGAGAGAGATTGGGAGTGTGAGAGAGAGAGATTGGGAGTGTGAGAGAGAGAGAGATTGGGAGTGTGAGAGAGAGAGACTGGGAGTGTGAGAGAGAGAGATTGGGAGTGTGAGAGAGAGAGAGATTGGGAGTGTGAGAGAGAGAGAGATTGGGAGTGTGAGAGAGAGAGAGATTGGGACTGTGAGAGAGAGAGAGATTGGGAGTGTGAGAGAGAGAGATTGGGAGTGTGAGAGAGAGAGAGATTGGGAGTGTGAGAGAGAGAGAGAGATTGGGAGTGTGAGAGAGAGAGAGATTGGGAGTGAGAGAGAGATTTCTTCACCCAGAGAAGAGGCGTCCGGCAGGGCTGCAGTTTGAGCCCGACCCTGTTCAACATATACATAAATGAATTAGCAGACATGCTGGAGCAAAGCGAGTCACCAGGTCTCCGTCTCCTGGATGGAGAAGTGAAGTCCCTGTTCTATGCGGACGACCTGGTTCTGCTGTCTCCCACAGAACAGGGATTACAGCAACAACTAGACCTACTCGACAAATACTGCCAAAATTGGGCTCTAACAGTAAATCTAAAGAAAACCAACATCATGATTTTTCAGAAAAGACCCAGATGTCAGGAAAAGAAATACCAGTTTACCCTCAGTGATACCACTATAGGACACACTATGAGCTACACCTACCTTGGTCTAACTATTACAGCATCAGGGAGCTTCAGCATAGCAGTGAATGCACTAAAAGAAAAAGCCCGAAGAGCCCTATATGCAATAAAAAGAAAATTCTACAACATCCAAATCCCAATCAAAATCTGGCTCAAAATTTTTGACAGCATAATCCTGCCCATTGCACTGTACGGTAGTGAAGTATGGGGCCCGCTAAATCACCAAAGCTACACTAAATGGGAAAAACACACAATAGAAGCCCTACATGCAGAATTCTGCCGAAGCATCCTTCGCACCCAAAGAAAAACGCCAACAAATGCATGCAGAGCCGAACTAGGCAGATACCCACTGATAATAAACATCCAAAAACGAGCACTAAACTTCCTAAATCACCTCAAATCTAGCTCCCCAGACACCCTTCATTTCAAAGCCTTTCAGACCCAAGAGCTAAACCCAGAAAAGAGTCCCCTGAGTCAGCTGCTACTGAAACTAAGTACTCAGCCGGACCCTGACCAGCCCCAGACCAACACAGCCGTCCAAACACCAATCCGAGTGAACCAAATCATTAAAAAATGCAAAGAAACCTACCTGGAACATTGGAACAAAATAACCGAAAGCCAAAGCAGATTAGAATGTTACCGGGCCCTAAAAAGAGAATATAAACTGGCAGACTACCTCACGACCATCAGAGACACAAAACAGAGACAGACCCTCACCAGGTACAGACTAAGCGACCACCAACTGGAAATTGAAAAAGGCAGATACAAGAAATCCTGGCAGCCTAGAGAGAATAGAATATGCGATCAATGTCTGGCTGGCGAGGTTGAAACAGAAATGCATTTCCTCCTAAAATGCGAAAAATTCAACACATCAAGAAACATATTATTCAACAAGCTAAGCCAAACAACCCCAGATTTCAAGGAATTGGATGATCTGTCAAAATTGAGATTAGTCCTAGGAGAAGGAGACAGACCATACCTTGGGGCTAAATATGTAACAACATGTCACAACCTGAGGACTGTTTAAAAGTAAGACTGTTTAAAATTAATATTGAACGTACCAAATGAAGTAGAAAGACTGTTTAAAATTAATATTGTTTAAAAGTAATATTGTATATACCCAACAAATGTCAAATCGATTGACACCTACAGAATGTTGGAAAACTGTACCTTTTTGCTATGTAAGCTTTGGCAATATGGTTCTCTGTAAACTTTCATGCCAATAAAGCATTTGAACTGAAACTGAACTGAGAGAGATTGGGAGTGTGAGAGAGAGAGATTGGGAGTGTGAGAGAGAGATTGGGAGTGTGAGAGAGAGAGAGACTGGGAGTGAGAGAGAGAGAGAGATTGGGAGTTTGAGAGAGAGATTGGGAGTGTGAGAGAGAGATTGGGAGTGTGAGAGAGAGATTGGGAGTGTGAGAGAGAGGCTGGGAGTGAGAGAGAGAAATTGGGAGTGTGAGAGAGAGATTGGGAGTGTGAGAGAGAAATTGGGAGTGAGAGAGAGATTGGGAGTGTGAGAGAGAGAGAGAGAGATTGGAAGTGTCAGAGAGAGAGATTGCGAGTGTGAGAGAGAGAGAGATTGGGAGTGTGAGAGAGAGAGATTGGGAGTGTGAGAGAGAGAGAGATTGGGAGTGAGAGAGAGAGAGATTGGGAGTGTGTGAGAGAGAGAGATTGGGAGTGAGAGGGAGAGAGAGAGACTGGGAGTGTGTGAGAGAGAGATTGGGAGTGTGAGAGAGAGAGAGATTGGGTGTGTGTGAGAGAGAGAGATTGGGAGTGTGAGTGAGAGGGATATTGGGAGTGCGAGAGAGAGAGAGATTGGGAGTGTCAGAGAGATTCGGAGTGTGAGAGAGAGATTGGGGTGTGAGAGAGAGAGAGATTGGGAGTGTCAGAGAGATTGGGAGTGTGAGAGTGAGAGAGATTGGGAGTGTGAGAGAGAGAGACTGGGAATGTGAGAGAGAGAGACTGGGACTGTGACTGAGAGAGAGACTGGGAGTGTGTGAGAGAGAGAGATTGGGAGTGTGAGAGAGAGAGATTGGGAGTGTGAGAGAGAGAGAGATTGGGAGTGTGAGAGAGAGAGAGATTGGGAGTGTGAGAGAGAGAGAGAGATTGGGAGTGTCAGAGAAATTGGGAGTGTGAGAGAGAGAGAGATTGGGAGTGTCAGAGAGAGAGATTGGGAGTGTGAGAGAGAGAGAGATTGGGAGTGAGAGAGAGAGAGAGATTGGGAGTGTGAGAGAGAGAGAGAGAGATTGGGAGCGTGAGAGAGAGAGGTTGGGAGTGTGAGAGAGAGAGACTGGGCGTTTGTGAGAGAGAGATTGGTAGTGTGAGAGAGAGAGATTGGGAGTGTGAGAGAGAGATTGGGAGTGTGAGAGGGAGAGAGATTGGGAGTGTGAGAGAGAGAGATTGGGAGTGTGAGAGAGAGAGATTGGGAGTGTGAGAGAGAGAGATTGGGAGTGTGAGAGAGAGATTGGGAGTGTGAGAGAGAGAGAGATTGGGAGTGAGAGAGAGAGATTGGGAGTGTGAGAGTGAGAGAGATTGGGAGTGAGCGAGAGAGAGATTGGGAGTGTGAGAGAGAGTGATTGGGAGTGTGAGAGAGAGAGAGACTGGGAGTGTGAGAGAGAGAGAGACTGGGAGTGAGAGAGGGAGAGAGAGATTGGGAGTATGAGAGAGAGATTGGGAGTGTGAGAGAGAGATTGGGAGTGTGAGAGAGAGAGAGAGAGATTGGGAGTGTCAGAGAGAGAGATTGGGAGTGTGAGAGAGAGAGAGACTGGGAGTGTGAGAGAGAGAGAGATTGGGAGTGTGAGAGAGAGAGAGATTGGGAGTGAGAGAGAGAGATTGGGAGTGAGAGAGAGAGATTGGGAGTGTGAGAGAGAGAGACTGGGAGTGTGAGAGAGAGAGACTGGGAGTGAGGGAGAGAGAGAGATTGGGAGTATGAGAGATTGGGAGTGTGAGAGAGAGAGAGATTGGGAGTGTGAGAGAGAGAGATTGGGAGTTTGAGAGAGAGAGAGAGATTGGGAGTGTGAGAGAGAGAGAGAGAGTGGGTGTGTGAGAGAGAGAGAGAGACTGGGCCACCGCGGCCGCTCACCTGGTGGCTTTGGGTCGGGCTCTGGGGCGGGGCAGTTGACGCCGCAGGGAAGTTTTGTGCGCGGCGGCTCATGGCACGGCCCGCAACTCAAGGCCTAGGCATCCTGGGCTGCTAGGCCGCGCCCGGCGCCGGCACAGCTGCTCGAAATGGCCGTCAAAGTAGGCGAGCCTCCAGGCGAATGGCAGGGGATCACTTCATTTCCTACTGTTGCTAAATACAATTTAAAACTCAAATAAATTGTTATTTTCCTTAGTTCCCTAACACACAGAAAGTGTGGGAAAAAAATCGTGAAGAATAAAGATGGCGGCCACTCACCTCGGTTCAGAATGATAAGGCCCGCCCACACACGCACCGATTGGTCAACCGTCAGGTCACTGAACTGTAGGATTGGTCAATCATCAAGTCACTCAACACTCAACTGTAGGATGGCCCGCCCGCACCCGCAATGAACCCGCCCCCGTGACGCAGCGATTGGTCAACCGTCGGTCAACTGTCAGGTCGCTCGACCGTACGATTGGTCAACCTTCATGTCACTCAATGCTAATGAGCAAATGAGCGGAACTTTTCCCATTTAATGAGCAGAATTTTGAACGTTTTTTGGATACCGTGGGCACGATTTTTGTCTGACGGAAAAGTAAATACGCCTATGACCGGTTCGTAATCGTAAGCTTTCTTTTGATGTGACGCGCGTGTAGGTACGCTCTATAACTTTCGAACGTATAGAGAATGGACAGACAGACAGACAGACAGACAGACAGAAGAGGTCTTTTATATATATATAGATACATAATTCACTTTAACCTAACTGTATGTATATTACTTACCTGTTTGGGCCGTTGCCCCTTTACCTTACCTGTTTGGGCCGTTGCCCCTTTAAGACGCACCCTAGCGTGCTGATGTTGTGTCACGTATCACGTGACGCACCTAAATGCGTTGGCCGCCGGCCTAGTTAGGCCGTCCGCTCCCTCGACGGTCGCAACGGGCAGCCTCAGTGCCGGGTAGGCGCGTCGACGTATCGACGCGGGTCACGTGACCGCCCCAAGCGTGGGCGAATGCGCTGACGTCACGACGTGGTCACGTGATGCCCGAAGCGCGGGAAAACACAGCCAAGCGTGATGACGTCATCACACTATCCAGAGTCCTCGTGGCGTCCCCGCTGGGGAAAGACCTACTCTACGGCGCTCCTGCAACCATCTTACTTACCTGCCGTATTTCATCTGTTTCCTGCATTAAAGAACTTATTTATTGTTCTCCTGAAGTCAAACTCGATTATTTAGTAGGCATTCGGCCAATACCTGCTGAGGTCAACCCGAATTCCTACAGAGTATTATTTAAATAGTGTTAGATTGGGAAATGCTGATGTACAAAGGGACCTGGGTGTCCTTGTACACCAGTCACTGAAAGCAAACATGCAGGTGCAGCAAGCAGTTTGGAAGGCCTTCATTGCAAGAGGATTTGAGTACAGGAGAAAGGATGTCTTACTACAGTTGTACAGGGCCTTGGTGAGACCACACCTGGAGTACTGTGTGCAGTTTTGATCTCGTTACCTAAGAAAGGATATACTTGCCATAGAGGGAGTGCAGCGAAGGTTCACCAGACTGATTCCTGGAATGGCAGGACTGTCGTATGAGGAGAGATTTGGTCGACTAGGCCTATATTCACTAGAGTTTAGAAGAAAGAGAGGTGATCTCATTGAAATGTATAAAATTCTGATAGGGCGATACAGACTGGATGCAGGGAGGATGTTTCCCCTGGCTGGGGGGTCTAGAATGATGGGTCACAGTCTCAGGATACGGGGTTGGACATTTAGGACTGAGATGAGGAGAAATTTCTTCACTCAGAAGGTGGTGAACCTGTGGAATTCTCTACCACAGAAGGTTGTGGAGGTCAAGTCACTGAATATATTTAAGAAGGAGATAGATAGATTTCTAGACACAAAAGGCATCAAGGGGTATGGGGAGAGAGCGGGACTATGGTATTGAGATAGAGGATCAGCCATGATCATATTGAATGATGGAGCAGGCTCGAAGAGCTGAATGGCCTACTCTTGCTCCTATTTTTCTACGTTTCTATGTTTCTTATCTCATTGCTGTTTATGTGACTTAAATTGGCTGCCGCTTTTCCTACATTTCAACAGTGACTACACTTCAGAAGTACTTCCTTGACTGTAAAGCGCTTTGGAACGTCCTGAGGTCGTGAAAGGCGCTATAGAAATGCAAGTCTTTATTATTTTATTTTAGTTTGGTTTGTGCTTGCCTGTTGGCACACGAGACAGATTAGCATTCCAACTCTGTCAACTCAACAGTGGGCGTCATGACATCGCTCCAAAATTCAACGAATTCAAAAAGAAAAAGCAAGAACTTACATTTATACGGTGCTCTTCATGACCTCAGGATGTCCCTAAGCACTTTACACCCAATGAAGTACTTTACTACTGCGTGGCTTGCTAGGCCACTTCAGAGGGCAACGATAGTTAAGAGTCAACCACATTAACATGGGACTAGAGTCACCTATAGGCCAGACCAGGTAAGGACAACAGGTTTCCTTCCCTAAGTCACACTAGTGAACCCGTTGGTTTAATTTTTTCCCAACAATCTGAAAGCTTCAAGATCTCTTTTACTGATACCGGCATTTGATTTCCAGATTTTTTAAACAGAAGTCAAATTCTCAAACTGCCGCAGTGGGATTCAAACTCACGTTCTCTGGATCACTGGTCCAATAACGTAACCACTATTACTACCCATGTGCGATGTGACTGTATTATAAATTCAGCCCATCCCCAATTGTCTGCTTGTAGGATCTGAATTACTTTTTAATAACGTGTTTACTCTCCCTCATGGAATGGCTTTCTGCTGTTGCATTGGAAAGTGAGGAATAAATATTAATGAAGCCATTTACAGTATATCTATTCCAAGCACACTTTCAGATCAACTCACTAGAAATTGCATGGGATACCAATACGAAATGGCAGAGTTACAGTTACAGCGATCAGTAGCTCCATGAAGTCGGAAGACGATGGTTAATTTTTGTTTTGAAAACATTAAGGCGACCTGACATGTTAAATACCTACATTTAACACAGGGGCATGCTTGACATTGACAGTGTTAGCTGTGGCTCAGTGGGTAGCACACTCACCTCTAGATGTTAGAAGGTTGTGGGTTCAAGTCCCCCTTCATGGGACTTGAACACAGAAATTTAGGCTGACACTCCAGTGCAGTGCTGAGGGAGTGCTACACTGTCGGAGGTGCCGTCTTTCAGATGTAGGCCTTAAACCGAGGCCCTGTTTGCTCTCTCAGGTGGATGTAAAAGATCCCAATGATACTATTTCGAAAAAGAGCAGGGGAGTTCTCCGGTGTCCTGGCCAATATTTATCCCTCAAACAACATCACAAAAACAGATTATCTGGTAATTTTCACATTGTTGTTTGTGGGAGCTTGTTGTGTGCAAATTGGCTGCCCCGTTTCCCACATTACAACAGTGACTACACTTCAAAAGTACTTCATTGGCTGTAAAGTACTTTGGGATGTCCAGTGGTCGTGAAAGGCGCTATATAAATGCAAGTCTTTCTTTCTTCTGCGCACAGATGGGATTGGACGTGATACCTTAAAAGCATCGTAACACTGTCGGTAACTCCTGGGTAGGATGTCTCATGGAGATGGTACCAGTTCGCTTGCAGGGGCTAAGAAAAGGCACCGTCGCAAATGGGGATAGAGAGAGGACAGGGTCTTAAAGATATATCCCAGTAAATGGAAAATAAAACTCAACACTGAACAGGTGTGGTTAGATTTTCTCTGCAGTGTCCATCCATTCTTTATAAACAGGTTGTGTTACCCATAACACACTTTCTCCCGTATGCCACCTCTATTATAAATTTAAAAATATCCGATTATGTCGCTGCTTCCATAGGGTTACACAAGCCGAGATGTTTCACTGCTGATATACCCCCACACACAATCCTTCAAAAAGGTTTCAAGCACAAGCTGGAGGCTTGTCATTCTCTGTGTCTTTTTTTCGAGCTTAAAATTTACTCTTCTTTGCCTCTTGACACACTTCTCATAGTTAGGTAAACAAAAAACCAGCATCTGCCAAGTCGATCGGATTCTAACCCAGGTTAAAAAGACATAAAACAATACATGCACTCCGCCATTTTCATCTTGATCACTGAATTTGAGTATTGAATTAAAAGAGCGCTTTGAATGCTTTAGGTTACTATGAATAATATAGCATCCTTAAAATGAGATGAGGAAGGCATAAATGCAAGTCCAACAAATCAGGCTTTACAAATGCAGGTTCCTGCCGACAATACTATCCCGTTTTATCTGAATGAAAATTAAAATGGCCAAGTTATGATTCCCCGCAGGCTATTGAACATCACAGTCAAATCTGTAGCAGTCACACTGAGATAGGTAAAGATTATCACCACTCACTGATACAGCAGTGGTTTTGGCTGGAAGTATTAATCGGGTATTACTGCATTGTGATCTATTGTCAGACTGACGATTCTACCCTGCCCTTGGTCAAGGTTCAGAAGGTGGATGATGGTAGCCAGTGGAAAACAATAATATATCACTTTATTGTTTTAGTACTGCAGCAATTGGGTGAAAAACCAGATGGCAGAAAAATATCACACTTTGTGACTTAGAAATCTGGGTCAAAAAAGTGCAACACTTTTATTGTGGGCACCTCACAGGCAGCAGGAATCTGTCTACCTGGCATGGACTGAATGCTACAATTAAGGTCTTTACACTGACAGATACAGGATTAGAAATGGACATTAAGTAAGATATAACTTGCATTTATACAGCGCCTTTCACGGCCTCAGAATGTCCCAAAGCCAATGAAGTACTTTTTTGAAGTGTAGTCTCTGTTGTAACGTAGGAAACACGTCAGCCAATTTGCGCACAGCAAGCTCCCACAAACAGCAATGAGATAAATGATTAGATAATTTGTTTTTTAGTGATGTTGATTGAAGGATAAATATTGGCCCCAGGACACCGGGAAGAACTCGCCTGTTCTTCTTCGAAATAGGGCCATGGGATCTTTTGTGTCCACCTGAGGGGGCAGACGGGGCCTCGGTTTAACGTCTCATCTGAAAGACGGCACCCCTGACAGTGCAGCACTCCCTCAGCGTCTTAAACGTAATAAAATGTCCCACGGTGCCTCCCAAGATCAAGTCATTGGATGTGAAATTCGTTGAGATACCCTGATTTGTAATAAGGCACAACATAGATGCAAGTTCTTTATGATTGAAAAAATTACAGCAGCAGTCTTTCTTTTTCCCCCTTCAGGCTCCAGCACATGAATTATTAAAAAAGAATTAGTGTTCGGGATTCGGTCTGAGGATGATGGGACCTCTGCTTTCACCTGCAATGGTAATGTTTGTGTCCAGAGACAAAGCCTGGGGCCTAGAGCCAGAGGACCTGGGGACCTGGAACTGTTTGGAATGGCAGGGAGCGGGGACAAGTATAGATTCAGTGTGTAAGATTCGAAAATTTTTCATTATATAATCACACAAGACAACAGGATTAATAATACAGCTTTATTGACCAAAAGAAGCTTGTACAGATAAAACCTTTGATAAAAGGGCATACAAAATGGCCACCGGACCTCGTGATCAGTTTCGTGAACTATTTGATTTCTGTTACTGCAAGCCAGACAGGCTTGTGGATTGAGAGCAGTAAGCCCGCGAAAGCCAGTATCGGGAAACCGAAACTCAGGGAAATGGGCATACATATTCAATTGGATTCTAAGTACAAGACTGTGGCGACACGCCACCACTGGACACAATCCGCTCACGGCGGTACGGACAGTTTAAGCAGACGCCCCCAACCGGGGGCCCTTTCCTCCAGCAACTTGTTTCCCACAGGGACAGGCTGCCGGGAGCACTTCCTGTCTGGGGAGTATTTAAGTCAGGCGCGGGCTCTTCCAGTTCCTGTTTTGCCATGAGGCTGAAATAAAAAGCTGTTCTGATTTACTAGCTCTGGTCTCGACTCCCACGTTTGCCGCGGTATCTCAACACTGGTGACCCCGACGCTCAGGACGAATCCTAAGCTAGCATGGCGGATACAAACGCAGTCACGGTTAAATTACCAGACTTTTGGGAAAACTTGGCCGAAGCCTGGTTCGTTCAAGCCGAGTCCAGATTCCGGCTGAAAGGCATCACAGGCGACACCACGAAGTACGACTACCTCGTCTCCTCGCTCACGTACGCTACCGTCCCCAAAGTTTGGGCAGCGCTGCAGGACCCACCACAGACTGGCAAGTACGAACATCTGAAGGCTGCGCTCCTTAAAAAATTTCAAACGTCCTCTTACCAGCGCCACTGCCAACTCCTTGACCTCCCCGGTCTCGGTGACGCTTCACCATCAGACCTGCTTTCCCACATGCTGTCCCTCGCGGACGACAAGCCCCCCGGCGCCCTCTTTCGCACGCTTTTCATTCGGCAGCTTCCCGCCAGCATCCGCCCGCTCATTGTGGAGTCCGGCTCCACGGACCTGAATGGCATAGCAGAAAAGGCCGACCAGCTGCTCTCTGCACAGTCCACGCGCGACGTCACGCCCGACCTCGCGGCAACGACCACGCGCTCTCCCCGGCCCACCAGGCCCGCCCGCCCTACCACTCCGGGCCACTGTTACTACCACACCCGCTTTGGCACTAAGGCCCAACGCTGCACGCCACCGTGTACCTTCAATTCCCCCCCCGCACCGGCCCCCGCGATGGCCGTGGGGCAAAAGGGGCCTCTACTGTACGTCACTGACGACAGAACCAACCGCCGATTTCTGTGCGACACAGGGGCCCAGCACAGCATCACCCCCGCCTTCACCCTCGAAATCCAACGCGGCACACGAGGTATCACGCTGGCCGCCGCCAATGGCTCGGACATCCGCACATATGGCACCCGCATGGTCACGCTCGACCTCGCAGGCCGCCGCTACCGCTGGGAGTTCCTCACCGCTGAGGTCCTCTGCCCACTCATCGGCGCCGACTTCCTACGCGCCCACGGCCTCCTTGTCGACATTCCGAGGCACCGCCTCGTCGACGCCAACACTATGGCCACCATCCCCGGCGCCTTTACCCCGGACCGTTCGGCCGACCTGACGACCTACTGCCTCGCCAGGGCCGTGGACGACTACTCGGCACTCCTAGCCGAGTTTCCCGCCCTCACCAACCCGACCTTTTCGGCCAAAGCCGCCAAACACGGGGTGGAGCACTATATCCCCACCACCGGCCCTCCAGTTTCTGCCCACGCCCGCAGGCTCAACCCGGCCAAGCTGGAAATCGCGCGGGCCGAGTTCGCCACCATGGAACAACTCGGCATCATCCGCCGCTCCAGCAGCCCCTGGGCCTCGCCCCTCCACATCGCCCCTAAGCCCGGCGGAGGCTGGCGCCCTTGTGGGGGCTACCGCCGCCTTAACGACGCCACCACCCCCGACCGATACCCGATGCCTCACATCCAGGACTTCTCAGCCCGACTGGCCGGACGAACCGTCTTTTCCAAAGTTGACCTGGTGCGCGGTTACCACCAAGTCCCCGTACACCCCGCGGACATCCCCAAAATGGCCGCCATCACCCCATTCGGCCTGTTCGAGTTCCTGAGGATGCCCTTCGGCCTCAAGAATGCAGCCCAGGCTTTCCAGCACCTTATGGACTCGGTCCTGCGGGATCTGAACTTCCTATTCGTCTATCTAGATGACATTCTCGTGGCCAGCTCCTCCAAACAGGAACACCTCGAACACCTTCGCGTCCTGTTCGGGCGCCTAGCCCAACACGGGCTCATCCTCAGCCCGGCGAAGTGCCAATTCGGCCTAACCGAGATCGATTTTCTCGGTCACCACATCACCCCTGCTGGGGCCGTCCCCCTGCCCAACAAGGTGCAGGCCGTCCAGCAGTTCCCCCGCCCCACAACCATCAAGGGCCTCCAGGAGTTCCTCGGGATGGTGAACTTCTACAACAGGTTCATCCCCAGAGCTGCAGCCCTCATGAAGCCCCTATACGACTCCCTCCGAGGTAAATCCGGCAAGATGGCCGTAGCCTGGACCACTGACACGTCAGCCGCCTTCGATGCCACCAAAAACGCGCTCGCCGACGCCACTCTGCTCGCGCACCCGAGGGCCGACGCCCAGGTCGCGCTCACCACCGACGCCTCCGACCACGCGGTCGGGGCCGTGTTCGAGCAGTGGGTTAATGGCGCGTGGCAGCCACTTGCCTTCTACAGCCGCCAACTGCGCCCCCCGGAGGTCAAATACTCCGCTTTCGACCGCGAGCTTCTCGCGCTCCACCTGTCGGTCCGCCATTTCAGGTTCCTCCTGGAAGGACGCCCCTTCACCACGTACGTGGACCACAAGCCACTCACATACGTGATGGCCAAGCACACCGAACCCTGGTCCGCTCGTCAGCAACGCCAGCTCGCGGCCGTGTCCGAGTTTACCACGGACATCCAGCACGTCTCTGGTAGAGACAACGTTGTCGCCGACTGCCTTTCCCGTCCCGCCATCTGCGCGAATCACCTCGCGGTCGACTACGCGCAACTAGCAGCGGCCCAGCTCACGGACCCAGACCTCCTCTCGGCGGCTACCAGCCTGCCAGGGCTACGCCTAGCCAAGGTCGCGCACGGGCCCGAAGCCACGGCAGTTACTTGCGACATCACACTCAGCCAACCCAGGCCAGTCGTCCCTGAAACCTGGCGCCGCCGCGTCTTCGACGCGCTCCACGGGCTCTCCCACCCGGGTTCCCGCGCGTCCGTCAAACTCCTCTCCCAGCGTTTTGTCTGGCGCGGCCTCAGCAGAGATGTTCGGACTTGGGCCACCTCCTGCCTCGCCTGCCAACGGGCTAAGGTACAACGGCATACAAAAGCACCCCTGGGAGACTTCGAGGTACCCAGCCGTCGCTTCGACCACGTACACGTCGACATCGTCGGGCCCCTGCCGCCATCGCAAGGCCAGACTTATCTCCTCACGATGGTCGACCGCTACACACGCTGGCCTGAGGCAGTGCCGCTGACCTCCACCACCACAGCCAACATCGCCAAGGCGTTCGTTAACACCTGGGTAGCGAGGTTCGGCGTACCGGCCGACATAACCTCCGACAGAGGCGCCCAGTTCACCTCCGAACTCTGGACGGCCACAGCACGCAACCTCGGTGTGACGCTCCACCGAACCATGGCGTACCACCCGCAGGCCAACGGGCTTTGTGAACGCTTCCACCGGTCACTCAAGGCCTCACTCCGCGCCAGCCTGCAGGACAGTACCTGGACTGACCGCCTACCGTGGGTACTACTAGGCCTACACACCGCAGTCAAAGAAGACCTCCAGTCCTCGGCAGCGGAGTTAGTCTACGGACAACCGCTGCGCGTCCCAGGTGAATTCCTTCCGGAGGCTACCACGCCTTGGTCGGCCGACCAGCAGCGGCTCAACTTTTTCTCTTCCGCTCAGCAGTTCGCCCCACTTCCGGTCAACCGACACGGCGAACTCGCACCTCACGTTCCGCCAAATTTACAGCAGGCGCGCTTCGTCTTCGTGCGACACGACGCGCACCGCGGACCCCTGCGACCCCTGTACGACGGACCGTACGAAGTACTACAAACCGGGGACAAGGTCTTCAAGCTGCGACTCGGCGACAGGGTCGAGACAGTCTCCATTGACCGGCTCAAACCAGCACACACAGAA
Source organism: Somniosus microcephalus (assembly GCF_052327205.1). Classification (NCBI taxonomy): domain Eukaryota; kingdom Metazoa; phylum Chordata; class Chondrichthyes; order Squaliformes; family Somniosidae; genus Somniosus; species Somniosus microcephalus. The sequence goes on from NC_140997.1 coordinate 96,445,619, forward strand.
CCAGGGGAACAGGTCCCCGTGGCCCAGCCTCCAACTAGAGGCCGTCCCGCCAGCAAGCCAGCACAGCCGGCGGCGAACCGCCAGGCCCCGCCAACTAGACCGGCGATCACGCAGAGCCGCTGCGGCAGAACCATCAGACCACCGTCACGACTCGTCCACTCCTCCTAAGCGGATTCTGGGGGGAGCTCTGTGGCGACACGCCACCACTGGACACAATCCACTCACAGCGGTACGGACAGTTTAAGCAGACGCCCCCAACCGGGGGCCCTTTCCTCCAGCAACTTGTTTCCCACAGGGACAGGCTGCCGGGAGCACTTCCTGTCTGGGGAGTATTTAAGTCAGGCGCGGGCTCTTCCAGTTCCTGTTTTGCCATGAGGCTGAAATAAAAAACTGTTCTGATTTACTAGCTCTGGTCTCGACTCCCACGTTTGCCGCGGTATCTCAACAAGACAGTTTCAGGCAACAGGATGGGGCCCATCAAGATATGGGCGGACAATGAATGAACATTTAAACCCATTTAATGTACAAAGGAAAAACCGTTTAACAGCCATCAAGGGAAATCTCCAGATCGATCAATATGCGAACCGAGTTACGGTGACAAAGTAAAAAACATTATCGGCCAGGAAGGCCAGTTAAGCTATCACCAGCTCCGTTACAAGACAAAGCGCCCCTGCAGAGATTTCTGCCCGCCAAAAAATTACAAAGACTGGAATATGATCTGGCGGGAGATAAGGCTGGCCCAAAAGGGTATAACTATGGATTTCGAAAAGTCCATCAGCGCCTCTTCTACCTCGGTACCTTCGGAATTCGATCAGGACGTTTCTTCTTTTAAAGACGCTTCGGACGGACATTTCAGAAAAGGACAACATGGTCGGTGTTCAGCTAGACAAGGCTCAGCCACGACGGGAAGACGACGAGGGTGGCCCGGGTACCGTTGTCGGGAGATCATCGACGACCCAGGCCGAAGAAGAAGACACCCTCAGGAAAACCGACGATCCAGGCCGGAGGAAAAGGACATTCCGGGCCTAGCACTCCTGTGCCTCAACATCCCATTCTCGGGGTTTTTCCTCACTGGACTCTCCCATGTGCATCCAGTTATTCAACTTCACATCGGTGGCAGAGACTGCTCCATGAATCCAAATCCACAACAGATTTAACTGATCCATCCTTGACGAGCGCTCATCAAGGCTGTGTCCGCTGCCTCATCGCCGGAGAGAGAGAGAGAAAAACAAGCTGCGCCAGAAGTTTCCAAATCCACGTGACGACGGAAAGCTGTGCCGAAAGGCTGTGAACCCCCTCTTTTGTGAATCAGAAAGTGGTGAGCATGATCCCGAGTTCCTCAAGTCGAAACTTAGTTTAGGCATAAGGGGAGGGAGAGGGTAAGGGTAATCGTAATGTGTTCCCCCTTTTTCGATGTGCCGTGTGTTTCCCATTTCCATGGAATCAAGTTTATAGATATGTGCATGCTTGTAGTCGCTTTGATTTGTGCTTGATATGTATTTTGTAATGCTGCAAACTGTTTAATAATAAAAGCATCCATTCCGTGCTATTCAACCTGGTCTATTGAGTCTTTCTCTGCACTACAGTTCCCTGCACCTAAGTCCAAGGTCTAGAACCGTAGGGAAGAGTGGGTCGAACCACTCAAGGGTAATTATTGCACGAAGCCTGGTAGGAGACCAGAACGAGCAAGAGAAACCCCCTACAAGCGGGGCAGAGAAACAATGAACTGTCAGGGCGATCATTTCCCATGGAAATGTTTTCTTTGCTGGAAGCTGATTGGTCCAATTACAAAGGGGAAATAAGATGCTGCAGATGGTTCTGGGATCTGATTGGTTGAAGGGACGCTGTTCGCTGATTCTCAGATCTGATTGGTCGAAGGGACTGTGCTTGCTGCTTCTCGGATTTGATTGGTCGAAGGGACACTATAATGATACATTCCGACATTCTTACAGACACAAGACTAGGAATAATTTAAATTTTGTGCGTGTGTGAATGTGCTTTTCATTTATTAATATTTTTATACTTCTGAGAAATTGGAAACACGACAAGCATGAAAGTGTTTATCAGTTATTTAATCTGACAGTGTTTGTGAAGCCTGGATGACTTTGTAAATGCGAAGTTCCAATTTTGTTGTGAGTCGTGCTTAACTGCGTCAAAGCAATAAATCAAACAAGCAATCTGTGAATTGGAGTCTGTAACCTTTATGATTTTTTTTTAGCAAACCATGACACAAAACCTTCTTTAAACTTATGTTTATTATGCAGTGGGCAAAAGCAATGCATGATATGATACTGAGCCATACAGTAACGGTTTGATCCCAGCCTGTGCTGAGTCACACAGGCTGGCTAACAATTCAAAGAGCGTATCACCATTGTCTGTTGCCCTCCTCCCATATTCAGCCAGAGACTTGAGCACAAAATACAGACTGACACTCCCAGTGCAGTACTGAGGGAGCGCTGCCCTGTCGGAGGTGCCATCTTTCGGATGAGACGGTAAACTGAGGCCCCGTCTGCTCTCTCAGTTGGACGTAAAAGATCCAATGGCATTCTTTCGAAGAAGAGTAGGAGAGTTCTCCCCAGTGTCCTGGCCAATATTTATCCCTCAACCTGCATCACTAAAGCTGATCATTATTACATTGCTGTTTGTGGGAGCTTGCTGTGCACAAATTGTCTGTTGCGTTTCCTACATTACAACAGTGACTACACTTCAAAAGTACTTCATTGGCTGTAAAGCGCTTTGGGATGTCCTGAGGTTGTGAAAGGCGCTATAGAAATGCAATTCTTTCTTTTCTTTTTATGTGTCCCTGGCACTTGAGGGCAAACTCCAACCTTCCAGTGTGTGCCAATTCTTATCCTCTGGACAAAATAACAGATAATGAACAATGCTCCAAATCCACTAATGAGACAAATAAATCTGTACGCAATTCCACTCATCACACCCGCCCTTCTACACCTCTCCTCGGGTCGCTGATCTCATCTTCAGCAATGATTACAAGTGGCCTCAGTGTCTTCAGGCTAGGGAAGGAGACTTAAAAATTAGGCAGAGTTGCTGCTCTTAATCACTAATAACCGACCACTTCTGGAAAGTGCATACCTGTGTAAAGGACTTGTTTGACTGTGTGCGGTATGCAGGTCTCTACGGAAAAAAAATAAGAACATAAGAAATAGGAGCAGGAGTAGGCCATATGGCCTCTCGAGTCTGCTCCGCCATTCAGTAAGATCATGGCTGATCATCGATCTCAACTCCACTTTCCCATCCGATCTCCATATCCCTTGATTCCTTTAATATTCAAACATCTATCAATTTCAGTGTTGAATATACTCAATGACTGAGCAGCCACAGCCCTCTGGGGTAGAAAATTCCAAAGATTCACAACCCTCTGAGTGAAGAAATTCCCCCTCATCTCAGACTTAAATGGCCGTCCCCTTATCCTGAGACTATGGCCCCTGGTTCTAGACTCTCCAGCCAGGGGGAAACAACCTCTCAGCATCTACCCTGTCAAGCCCTCTAAGAATTTTATATGTTTCAATGAGATCAACTCTCATTCTTCTAAACTCTAGAGAGTATAAGACTATTCTACTCAATCTCTCCACACAGGACATCCCTCTCATCCCAGGAACCAATCCAGTGAACCTTCATTGCACCCCCTCTAAGGCAAGTATATTCTTCCATCAGGTAAGGAGACCAAAAAGACTTGATTGCTTGATCAAAGCCTGAGCGAACCAGTAACATGTGTTCTGCTGCTTACCTAGCTGGTGCTATGCTCAATTTAAATGGTTATTGTATAATATAAACAAAGTTAATAAGCCTAACTTGGTACATCAGCGGGGGAGAGGATCTGTGTTGAATATTGTGCCTCTTCCCCGACCATTCCCTCCCTCACCCATGCCTGAATAACCTGCAATTGCACACTGTCAATTGCACATGAAGAACAGTCACTTGGGCAAAGGCTATCAGTGTATGTTGAATTGCGTTGCGGCATGTGTCACTACCTTCAGGAGAAGCGATCAACCTATTGCCTCGTGTGACTTCATGAGGAAGCTAGAAGCTATGGGAGTATGTGGCTGAATCCTAGCCTTTACCTGGTATGTGTGCCCCAGTTCTAAGATCGATGGAAGGGTTGATGGGAGACTTCCTGAACTTAGTTCTCTCTAAAGAGGCGTGAAGGCTGCCCGCTGCCACCCAACCTATTCAATGCTTCAGCAATATGGAGTCGGGTTGTATCTCATAGGATGATCTCGGAGTCTGTTTAGGGCATTTTGGAAAGGGCTGAGGTGCTTCTTTTCACAGTTTGGTGTAAATAGACCCTTCCTTCAGATGATATTATGTCTTCACATCTGATAAGCTCTACTGACATTTTGAACAGGAGAGGAAGGCTGTATTGCTAATTATAATTAGTGATCTGGTGCCAACTATCAGACAGACTGTATCCTGAACTCCTTGGGGGAAAAATTCGGTTGATTAGCGCCTCCCGTTAGCACCCTAAGAGGGCGCTAACGGGGCACAAAGCAACGAGCGTCCGAGCGCAGCGATGTTTGCAACGCTCGCAAAATTGACCAGACATTTTGCAGCGGTGTTAAACACTACCGCCACGATCTCCTGCGCCCGCAGATCATGACGTCAGTCGAGTGTGCAATGCCCCGGTAGTGCCCTGGACCGGATATTGAGTGGCGCCCCCTGCATTTCTGCCAGCCGCTAGGAACGACAGGTAGAGGGGAATGTTTTGCAGTCGGGAAGGGACTGGGGGAGCGTTATTTAAAGGCGGGCCGCTTCCTGCCTTTTCTTGTTGGCAAAATTTTTGGAACACGCAGGTTGAGAGGGAGAGAGACATCTGGAAAGATTTAACGCTGTCCTAAGGAGTTTTGTCCCTCAGCACCACTTTTGAGGTTCCTAAGCGCCGAGCTCTTTCCCTGGGCCTATCCATTAGTGCTTCCAACACAATTGATGTACAGGTCTCTCCAGGCCGAGATTCAAGGCTGCAATGAGCAGGGTGTGGCTGGACAGCAACATCGAACCTCCCCTTTAAGAACTGGCCAGCGCCAGTGTGTCTGTGTTCCATTGCTGACTGACAGCACATAAGCTTTGCCAGCGCTCTGAGGTAGCGCCTCGCTACTCGGCATTAGCGCCTTGAGAGAGGTGTTTAGTGCCTGATTTAGCGGTCAAATCACCTCCGGGGGCGATAGAGGCCAAGTTTGCAGTCGGAGGCGATAATTAGCGCAATATGGCCTAGAAATTCAGTCGCGTTTGCGCCCACTTATTGGCTATAAAGTGGTTTGCGCCGGAAGTTTTTTAGCGCCCGAAATTGAGTTGGTCCCTAACATCGGCGTTAGCTGGTAGCGCTGCGCCGGCACCGATGACGTCATCGGTGTGCGCAGCGCCCCGGTTCCAATGGTAATCTGTCCCGATGGCCAAATTCAGTTGCGGCCGCCTCGCCCGTCGCGGCCGCAAACAGCGTTTGCAAAACGGTGCCTTACAGCTCCGAGAGGCCGGCGCATAAAGGTGGAGGGGCGGCCGGCCGCTTTCCCGGCGGCCGCCTGGCCGCACCTCCCTCCCCGGACTCCTGCATCACCCCCCCGCGGCATTGGTGTGTGACTCCCGCGAGCCCGGCACTTCTCCGTGGTGCCGGGCTCATTTGACGGGGGAATCCAGCGGCGATCTCACGGCTGCAGGCAGCTCCTCCTTAAGAGAAGGAGGAGGCCTGCAGTACCCCAGCCTGCCGCACGGCATCGGTTGCCGCAGCGGCAGCTGGACGCCTGAAACTGACTTTCATCGCCCCAAACGAGGCGGCCAAACCCTCCAATAGCGCCCGCCTCCGTCTTGGGGCGGCGCTACTGAATTTCAGGCGGGCGCTAGGGGAATCCGGCCCAGCGCTAAATTTCGGGCACTAAAGACCTGGCGCGGCGATACCGAATTTTTAGCCCAAAATATATAATATATTTAAATATTAGGGGGGAGAAATTTGGTATCGCCCCGTTTGGGGCGCAATTATCGGCCGGGCACAAGGTTTAGCGCCTCCGACTGCAAACTTGGCCTCTATTGCCCCTGGAGGTGATTTGAGCGCTAAATCAGGCGCTACACACCTGTCTTAAGGTGCTAACGTCGAGAAGCGAGGCGCTACCTCAGAGTGCTGGCGAAGCTCATGTGATGTCAGTCAGCAATGGAACACAGACACAATGGCGCCGGCCAGTTCTTAAAGGGGGGGGTTGATCTTGCTCTCCATCCACACCCTGCTCATTGCAACCTTGAATCTCCGCCTGGGCAGACCTGTACATCAATTCTGCTGGAACCACCAATGGAGAGGCCCAGGGAAAGAGCTCAGCGCTTCAGCAACCGGGCTTTGGTGGCTCTGGTTGGCGCTGTGGAGCGGCGACGGGCAGGGCTCTACCCACAGAGTGGCAGGAGGCCATTGCCCCGCGAATACAGAAGAGTCTGGAGGGAGTTAGCTCAGCACGTCTCCTCCAGGAGCCTGGTGCCCAGGACCCACACCCAATGTCGGAAGAAGTTCAATGACCTCACTCGGGTGGTCAGGGTGAGTGGCTGCTTTTCAATACCTCTACATCCCTCCATCTCAACCTTACTTTGTGCCCAGAGGGTTTAAAAACCCCAAATGCCCAACACTCATCCAAGAGCTATGGCTATCTCACAAAACTCACACGCACATTCCACATCTTGCATACATTAAGGGCTATTCAACTATGGGAGGCACATCAGGCAAGCACATGGCTACACATTCACTCAGAAGCTGTCCTTTTTCTTGCAGGCCAAGCTATCTCATAACAGGCGCCAGCAGCAACGCACGGGAGGAGGACCGGCTGAGCTGCAGACCCTCAGCGATTTGGAGGTGCACGTCCACAGGATCGTTGCCAGCCAGGTGATAGGTCCCGTGGCTGCTGGAGAGGTTGACCCCCTTGGGGACAGCAATGGAAAGTTCATCAGCTTTCTCTCCTCTCTCATTCCACTTGCCCCTCACAACACCAGCCTTTTACAGTTTCAATCCAACTTTAAATGTCTCCAGTCCTTGCTCCCTTACTGCCCCCCTGTCCTGACGCTAAAGCCACTTTTGTACCTCCCTGCTTTCAGATAGTGAACCACCAGCTGACCAGCCTGTCCCTCAACCAACCAGTGGCAGCGACGCCCCAGGCGAGGAGAAAGAGAAAGCCGGAGCCTCACCGCCTGCGTCTCCCGAGGGAGCCTCACCTCCTGCATCTCCCGAGGGAGCCCCAACGCCCGCATCTCCTGAGGGAGCCTCACCGCCCGCATCTCCCGAGGTAGCCCCACCGCCTACGTCTCCCCAGGGAGCCTCACCACCTGCATCTCCTGAGGGAGCCTCACTGCCTGCATCTCCCGAGGGAGCCTCACCGCCTGCGTCTCCCGAGGGAGCCTCACCGGCTGCTTCTCCCGAGGGAGCCTCACCGCCTGCTTCTCCCGAGGGAGCCTCACCGCCCGCGTCTCCCGAGGGAGCCTCACCGCCCGCGTCTCCCGAGGGAGCCTCACCGCCTGCTTCTCCCGAGGGAGCCTCACCGCCCGCGTCTCCCGAGGGAGCTTCACCGCCCGCGTCTCCCGAGGGAGCCTCACCGCCCGCGTCTCCCGAGGGAGCTTCACCGCCCGCGTCTCCCGAGGGAGCCTCACCGCCCGCGTCTCCCGAGGGAGCCTCACCGCCCGCGTCTCCCGAGGGAGCCTCACCGCCCGCGTCGCCTGAGGGAGCCTCACCGCCAGCGTCTCCCGAGGGAGCCTCACCGCCCGCGTCTCCCGAGGGAGCCCCACCGCCCGCGTCATCCCGAGGGAGCCTCACCGCCCGCATCTCCCGAGGGAGTCCCACCGCCTATGTCTCCCCAGGGAGCCTCACCGCCCGCATCTCCCGAGGGAGCCTCACCGCCCGCATCTCCCGAGGGAGCCTCACCGCCCGCATCTCCCGAGGGAGCCTCACCGCCCGCATCTCCCGAGGGAGCCTCACCGCCCGCATCTCCGAGGGAGCCTCACCGCCCGCATCTCCTGAGGGAGCCTCACCGCCCGCATCTCCCGAGGGAGCCACACCGCCAGCATCTCCCGAGGGAGCCTCACCGCCCGCATCTCCCGAGGGAGCCCCACTGCCCGAATCTCCCGAGGGAGCCTCACCGCCCGCATCTCCCGAGGGAGCCTCGCCGCCCGCATCTCCCGAGGGAGCCCCACCGCCTACGTCTCCCCAGGGAGCCTCACCACCTGCATCTCCTGAGGGAGCCTCACCGCCTGCATCTCCCGAGGGAGCCTCACCGCCTGCAGCTCCCGAGGGAGCCTCACCGCCTGCAGCTCCTGAGGGAGCCTCACCGCCTGTGTCTCCTGAGGGAGCCCCACCGCCTGCTTCTCCCGAGGGAGCCTCACCGCCCACATCTCCCGAGGCAGCCTCACCGCCCGCATCTCCCGAGGGAGCCTCACCACCCGCATCTCCCGAGGGAGCCCCACCGCCTACGTCTCCCCAGGGAGCCTCACCGCCTGCATCTCCCGAGGGAGCCTCACCGCCTGCGTCTCCCGAGGGAGCCTCACCGCCTGCGTCTCCCGAGGGAGCCTCACCGGCTGCGTCTCCCGAGGGAGCCCCACCGCCCGCATCTCCCGAGGGAGCCTCACCCGAGGGAGCCTCACCGCCCGCATCTCCCGAGGGAGCCTCACCGCCCGCATCTCCCGAGGGAGCCTCACCGCCCGCATCTCCCGAGGGAGCCTCACCGCCCGCATCTCCCGAGGGAGCCTCACCGCTCGCATCTCCCGAGGGAGCCCCACCGCCCGCTTCTCCCGAGGGAGCCTCACCGCCCGCATCTCCCGAGGGAGCCCCACCGCCCGTATCTCCCGAGGGAGCCCCACCGCCCGCATCTCCCGAGGGAGCCTCACCGCCCGCATCTCCCGAGGGAGCCTCACCGCCCGCATCTCCCGAGGGAGCCTCACCGCCCGCATCTCCCGAGGGAGCCTCACCGCCCGCATCTCCCGAGGGAGCCTCACCGCCCGCATCTCCCGAGGGAGCCTCACCGCCCGCATCTCCCGAGGGAGCCTCACCGCCTGCATCTCCCGAGGGAGCCTCAGCGCCATCCTCTTCCGAGGGAGCCCATGCCCACACTGAGACCACGCCTTCCCTGGAGGGGAGCAGGGGGGAAAGGTCTGATGAGGACGAAGCTCCAGCAATGCCATGGGGGTAGGGAAGCTCGGGTGCCATCTCCCTGGAGGGAGAGCAGGCAAGCGAGACCTGCTGCACTGGACGCAGAGGAGGAGCGCGTCATCGCGGCCATGAATAGCCAGGCCTTGAGCATGCACACTGAGCTCATGGGTGCAATGGCAAGGGTGCCCGAAAGCATTGATGGACTGGCAAGGAGTGTGGAGCATTCCGCTGCAGCACGGGCCGACGCAACGCAATGGCTTAGTGCTGCAATTCTGTCAATGGCTGCTGCCATCCAGTCTCAGACTGCTCTCATGCAGTCTCAGATTGATGTCACGCAAGCACTGACTGCTGCCATCATCGCTGGGTCGGTCACACTGCCCGGGGCTCTCACGGTGCCACAGCAGGCTAGCAATCTGTGCTCCAGCAGATTGCTCCAGATGCTGAGGTACTGCTCTGTGGGAGTGCCAGTGTGTCGGTCGAGCAGGAAGGTGCAGTCCTCTCTCAGGATGACAGCATTCCTGCTCCCACCACTGGCACTTCCCCACTGCACTTGCCACCGCCTGCAACACAGCCAGCCCAGACTGCTGCTGCCCATGCAGAGTTGGTGCAGTCTGCAGCCGGGGCCTCCAGGCCCAGAGCTGGTCGAGGGCGTCCTTCAAGGGCATCTGTAGTCTCTGCATCTGACATTGAGCAGCCTTCCGCCAGCCTTGCTGCAGCCACTGGGGCCCCATTACGGAGGAGCAATAGGGTGGGAAGGGGGGAAGTGTGCAGGGAATGGAGATCACCCTCGAAGGGCAAACAGTAGGAGGTCTAAATAAATGGTGGGAATGTTTGTAGTAAAGGTCGAGGCTCGTGTGATTACATTTGTTTACTGTTTTGCCGTTTATCTGCAGCTTGTGAGAACCAGTTCTATTAATTCATGATTTGTTGAGTTTGTTTCTAATTGTTTGTCCTGAATAAATGACACACACGGAGTTTGTTAAATAAAATAGTTGTTGTATTCTACATTTACATTTTTGCCCTTTGGAATCATTCCAGCTTTGGCTGGCTATAGGGGGTATGGGTTGTTTTCCATGATGTTGTTCTCCATGCCAGAAGCCATCTTCTGAGTAGGGACCTAGAAGCGGCTTGTTATCAGCCATTGACAGACGGCCCTTGCAGTGGCAACATTGTGCGCCTCCCTCCCATGTTGGTGCTGCTGCTGATCATCCACCTCCTCATCCTCCTCCTTCTCTTCCTCCTCCTCCTCCTCAGGTGGTGCACCAATCCCTGGTGGCATTGGCTGGGTCCTCAGGATTGCCAGGTTGTGAAGCATGCAGCACACAACTATGAAGAAGGAGTCTCACTCAGGAGAGTACTGCAGGGCTCCTCCTGAGTGGTCCAGTGGAACCATTGCTTGAGCACGCCGATCGGCTGCTCAAGTATGTTCCTGGCGGTGATATGGCTCTCATTATACCGCAGCTCGGCAGGTGTGTTGGGGTTACGGAGCGGTGTCATCAGCCAGGTGCAGAGTGGATAACCCTTGTCCCCGAGGAGCCAACTACTTGGGTGATGCGGTGTCTGGAAAAGTTCTGCCACAGCAGTCTGGCGCAGGATGAATGCATCGTGGCTGCTGCCAGGATAGCGGGCATTGACGGCGAGTATGAGCTGTCTGTGGTCACAGACCAACTGGACGTTTAAGGAGTGGAACGCCTTGCGGTTTCGGAAAACCTCTGCATTCTCATGCGGTTCATGCAATGCCACACGCGTGCAGTCAATGGCGCCCTGCACCATGGGAAAGCCCGCTATCCCAGCAAAGCCACATGTGCGTTCATGCTGTTTGGCCCGGGTCATGGGGATAGAGATGTACTGGCATCTCCTTTTATAGAGGGCATTTGTGACCTCCCGGATATAACAATGGGCAGCGAACTGGGAGATATTGATGATGTCCCCAGTAGAAGCTTGAAAGGAGCCGCTGGCATAAACATTCAGAGCCACTGTCACCTTCACTGCACCAACAGAGACGTCCTGGTCCTCAGTAGAGACTGCAGATCTGGTTGCAGCAGGTGGCGGAGCTCAGTGACCGCCTCTTTGCTGAAGTGCAGCCTTCGCAAACACTGCTCTTCAGACAAATGAATGTAGGAGAATTGTTCCCGGAATGCCCTGGGAGGGTAAGATCTCCTATGCAGAGGCCTGTTGGCCCTCCTCCCTCTGGCCATGTTTGCCACTCTCTCTCTGCGTCTCTGCTGCCTCCGATTCTGCAGGTGCAGGACGACGCCCCAATTCAGTGCAGCCCCCACAGTCTCTTCTATATCGCTGGAATGAAGGTCAAATCAAAATGAACCTGCAAAGTGCTTCTCAGGACCCAAAACTTCTTCACACAGCGTTGAATCTCTCCAGAATCTCTCTCTCTCTCTCTCTCAGAATGCGTGGTGCAAAAATGTCGCCGGCAAAAAAAGGCAGGAAGCGGCCGCCTTTAAATAGCGTTCCCCCAGCCCCTTCCCGACTGCAAAACATTCCCCTCAACCTGTCGTTGCTAGTGGCAGGCGGAAAGACAGGGGGCGCCACTCAATATCCGGTCCGGGGCACTACCAGGGCGTTACACGCTCGACTGACATCACGATCTGCTGGCTAACGGGAGACGCTAATCAACCGAATTTTTCCCCCATGACATTTCTTTGCTCTTGCCCCACTGACAACTGGGTTGAGCTGTATTGGTTCATTCTGCCACCTAACCTCATTCATTTATCATAGAAACAGAGCCAGCTATCTGTTTCTCAGACACTCCTTGAGTCTATATCTGGAAAAATTTAGTTGCCTTATTACACCTCTTAAATATTATAAACTTTTCTAAAGGTAACCATTGCACTTATTAGCATGGCTAATATGTATTCTCCAAGTTTTTCCGAAGATAGCTTCAAAGGTTTTGAGTGATATGAGGAAATCTGCTTTCTAATTAAACCAATTTGCTAATGGAATGAGTTCTAATCAGGATTAAGCAATGTGTCAGCCCAAGAGTGGAATGATCATATCCAAGTTTTGCGAAAGTAGAATTCAAAAGTAAATTGTGGGGGTTGAAATTGGTCTTGGGTGGAAGCGCAGAACAGGTGATAGTGAATCGGCAGCTCATTTTACACTCAGCCCATCTATGCTTTATCTTCATTGTATTTTACTACATCTTTTTAAGGTGATTTTGAAGCATGCCAACACAGTCTTGAGAACATACAGCATGGAATGAGGAACATCCACTTGAGCCATCAAGCTTGCTCCTTCCACAGGCAGAGTACAACCTTTCTTGTCATGGATTCTAAAGCAACTGCTGCAATATCCTGAAGGGAACTGGATTTCTACTTGAAAAGGAAAAAATTGCAGTGCTATGGGGTAGTGTGTTTGATGTAGTGTATATGGACTTTAGCAAGGCTTTTGATAAGGTTCCACGTGGCAGACTGGTCACAAAGTTAAAAGCCTGTGGGATCCAGGGCAAAGTGGTAAGTTGGATTCAAAACTGGCTCGGAGACAGGAAGCAGTGGGTAATGGTTGATGGGTGTTTTTGTGGCCGGAAGGCTGTTTCCAGTGGGGTTCTGCAGGGCTCAGTACTAGGTCCCTTGCTTTTTGTGGTATATATCAACTAGACTTGATTATAGGGGGTATGATTAAGAAGTTTGCAGATGATACTAAAATTGGCTGTGTGGTTGATACTGAAGAAGGAAGCTGTAGACTGCAGGAAAATATCAATAAATTGTTCAGGTGGGCAGAACAGTGGCAAATGGAATTCAATCCGGAGAAGTGTGAGGTAATGCATTTGGGGAGGGCTAACAAGGAAAGGGAATACATATTAAATGGTAGGACACTGAGTAGTGTAGAGGAACAAAAGGACCTTGGAGTGCATGTCCACAGATCCCTGAAGGTAGCAGGCCAAGTAGATAAGGTGGTTAAGAAGGCATACAGAATGCTTACCTTTATTAGCCATGGCATAGAATACAAGAACAGGGGGGTTATGCTTCAACTGTATAAAACACTAGTTAGGCCTCAGCTAGAGTACTGCGTGCAGTTCTGGTCACCACATTACAGGAAAGATGTGATTGCACTAGAGAGGGTACAGAGGAGATTTACAAGGATGTTGCCGGGAGTAGAGAATCTTAGCTATGAGGAAAGACTGGGTCTGTTTTCCTTGGAACAGAGGAGGCTGAGGGGAGACCCTATTGAGGTGTATAAAATTATGAGGGGCATAGATAAAGTGGATAGAAAGGACCTATTTCCCTTAGCAGAGGAGTCAAAAACCAGGGGGCACAGATTTAAAGTAATTGGGGGAAGGTTTAGAGGGGATTTGAGGGGAAATTTCTTCACTCAGAGGGTTGTGGGGGTCTGGAACCCATTGCCTGAAAGGGTGGTTGTTAAGTCCGTGAATGATTGAGACACGGACTAGCAGGAGAGAAACAAAGAGATCTTTACTGGTGAAAGGCATAAACGAAACTAACCAACAGAGGCTCTCTAGCGCCCTTTATACAGGGGTGGTCACTGCCGGTACTGCAGTCTGAGACCAGTTATTCTCTTAAAGGTACATACACAACAATTCCTCCCCTTTTAGATAAACAGTACATAACATTCATTTAACAACTAATGATAACAAATTACAATCACAATTACTGTTGCTAGATACATTGGTTAAGTTTAAGCAATTATAAGTTCAGTCTTTGAGGAGGCTTCCTGATTCTGTCTGGATAACGCTTCTTTGGAGTATCAGGTTCTTCTGGCAATGTTGAGTCGGAATCAATGTCGTTGTTTGGTTCATCTGCTTCCAATATTACCGGTTCTGCGGTAGCTGCAATTGGAACGTCGATTTCATTACCAGGTGTATCAGATCGTGGTGTGGAGTTGACGTTTTCCAGTGACTCTAGAATCTGGTCAGCATGGCGTCTTACAATGCTCTCCCCAACGTCCACGGTATACATGAGAGGTCCTTGTCGTGTACAAATCGTTCCTGGCTGCCATTTCTCAGTGCGGTAGTCCCGGGCCAAAACTGGTTGACCTATCTTAAAACTCCTGGTCGGCCTTTCATTCATATTCTGAAACTGCCTGTTCTCCACATCTCTTCGGACGTTTGGCTTAACCAAATCCAAGCGGCATCGTAGTCTTCGATTGAAGAACATCATGGCTGGAGTTTGGTTGGTAACCGCATGTGTCGCATTCCGGTAGGCAAACAAGAAGTTGTCCACCTTGTGTTGTAGGGGTATATCTTCATTACACATTGCCTTGATAGCCTTCTTGAATGTTTGGACAAACCCCTCGGCCAATCCATTAGTGGCTGGATGATATGGGGAAGATGTGTAATGCTTAACACCATTGTTCTTTAAGAACCTCCGGAACTCTTCAGACACAAACTGTGGTCCATTGTCAGAGCAAATCTGTTCAGGCGGCCCATTCCTGGCGAATATTGTTCGTAAAACTGCAATAGTTTTTTCCGTGGTGGTTGAGGACATTTTTATTACCCCTGGCCACTTTGAATGTGCATCCACCACAATTAAAAACATCGAGTCCATGAAGGGACCAGCAAAATCAATGTGCACCCTTTGCCATGGAGATGAGGGCCACTCCCATGGATGCAGAGGAGCTTGTGGTGGGGCGTTTTGGACCTTCTGGCATCCTGCACAGCTCTTGGTCATCTCTTCGATTTCTCTATTGATTCCCGGCCACCACACAAACGCTCTGGCTAAGCTCTTCATTTTTACCCCACCCAGATGATCCTCATGAAGCTCATTGAGCACTCTATCCGTCAACTTAGGTGGAATTACTACTCTGGATCCACACATCAAGGTTCCTCTGCACACTGACAGCTGTTCTCTTCTTGGCGAAAATGCTGGCAGCAGTGGTTCGCCATGTGCTGGCCATCCCTTCACCGTTAAATCATAGACCCGTGATAGTGTCGGGTCATTCCGTGTTTCCTTTTCTATGTTTGCATTCGTCACAGGGAGACATTCGACTATGGTCGAGTGGAATAACTCCATTGGATCCACTGCAAGGTCTTCTTCTTCCACCGTCGGCAACGGTAGACGTGACAATCCATCAGCATTTCCATGCTGTTTAGTTCCCCTGTACTCGATGTCATATTGGTGTGCCCCTAGGAAAAGGGACCATCTCTGCAGCCGTTGTGCTGTCATTATCGGTACGCCCTTCTGAGGGTTGAAAATGGAGACAAGAGGTTGATGATCGGTTAGTAGAGTAAATTTTTGACCGTGCAGATAGTGATTGAACTTCTTCACCCCCCACACTAGGCTGAGGGCCTCTCTGTCAATCTGGGCGTAGTTACGCTCGGCAGAAGTTAACGAGCGTGACGCAAAAGCTATCGGCCTCTCCAAACCATCAAGGAATTTATGTGACAGTACCGCCCCAATGCCGTAGGGAGACGCATCACACGCCAGCCTGATTGGCAGTGCTGGGTTGTAGTGAGCCAATACTTCCTTTGAAGTGATTAAGTCCTTACTCTTCTGAAAAGCACGTTTACAATCATCGCTCCATTTCCATGCTACCCCCGTTCGTAGCAGGGCGTTCAGTGGATGCAGAATTGTCGCCAAATTCGGCAAAAACCTATGATAGTAATTCACCAACCTGAGGAATTACCTCAGTTGCGACACATTTTCAGGCGCTGGGACCTTAACAACCGCTTCAATTTTGTCAGGGGACTTATGTAACCCCTCTTCATCAATCACGTGGCCACAATACGATATCTGTTTCTTAAAAAATTCGCACTTGGGGCGGTTGGCTCGCAGCCCATGTTCCCGTAGTCTAGTGAGCACCTGTTCTAGGTTGTTAAGGTGTTCACTGTCATCTTCACCTGTTACAAGGATGTCGTCCAAGTAACACTGAGTCCCCGGAATCCCTTGCAGGACTTGTTCCATCGCTCTTTGCCATGTCGCCGGAGCCGATGCTACTCCAAATACCAATCGATGATACTGGTAAAGACTTTTATGAGTGTTTATCGTGAGATACTTCCCAGAGGATTCTTCAACCTCCATCTGCAAATATGCTTGTGCTAGGTCAATTTTTGTAAAACGCTTCCCTCCAGACAGTGAGGCGAAGATGTCTTCTATCCTTGGAAGAGGATATTGTACTGTGTGAAGGACAGGGTTCACCGTCACCTTGAAATCCCCACAGATGCGAATCTTCCTTGGCTCTCCGGACTTATTGCTTAACGTTTTCTTCATGACAGGAATGATGGGTGTCGCCCACTCGCTCCAGTCGACCTTAGACAACACGCCCGCCTTCTCCAGATTCTCCAGCTCTGCCTCGACGGCTGGACGAATTGCATATGGTACCGGTCTCGCTTTGAAAAACTTGGGAACTGCATTCTCTTCTATTTTTAACGAGGCGGTTACGCCTTTAAGCGTGCCCAGTTCTTGTTGAAATACCTCTTTGGCGTTAGCTAAGATTGTTGACAATCGTCCAGGAGTGACGTCTTCATCTTTTTTACCGTCCACCATCATTGCATGAATGGAATGCCAATCTAAGTTTATCTTCCTGATCCATTCCCGTCCCAATAACGGTGGTCCACCATTTGGCAGTATGTAGAGATACAATTTCCATATTTTCTTGCCATTGTATTCGACAGGCACCCTTATTTGTCCTCTGGGGTATACTTTTTGCCCCGTATACATCGTCAAGACGATGGATGTCTCTCTCAAGGGTATGTGTGAAAATAGCCGCTCATAGTCTCGTCGATTCATGATGGTTAGCGCTGATCCTGTATCCAATTCCATTTTAACTTGGAACCCTGCTATCGTGAGGGTGACACAAATGGTTCGGTGATCCTCTTCTGCGATTACATTGTGAAGTTTGAGACAGCTTAATCTCCTGTTCTCGGATTCACTATCGCTCATCTGGTCTTCGGCACTACTGTCCGTCATCTTTTGTACTTTTTTGTACGGTTCCTTAGTAGCCTTTTTGTTGTCGCTGGTCTTCTTCCCAGACCTACAAACTCGTGCAATGTGTCCAATCTTCCCGCATTGTCTGCATATTTTGTCTTTGGACCAGCAGTCCTTCTGGTCATGGTTAGTTCTGCCGCAGCAATAACGTTTTGCAAATCCCCGTGTCATTTCGTGGGTGCCGTATTCCTGTGGTTTTTGTTGAATTTCTGCAGCTCCCCTGGCTGCTGCTTCATACGATACTGCCACGCTGAAAGCCTTATCTAGCGTCAGCTCTTTTTCTGCGAGTAACTTCTTCTGTGTTCCTTCACTCAGGAGTCCACAGGTAAATTTGTCCCGTAGGGTATCTGCCAGTCCTGCTCCAAACTGGCAGTGCTTTGATAGCTTGCGTAGTTCCGTAAGATACTCAGCATTGCTCTCATCTTTGTGCTGAGTTCTCCTGTTGAATTTAAATCTTTCTGCTATCAACAGCGGTGCAGGGTTTAAGTGCTCCTGTAGAACAGCAACAATTTTGTTAAAACTCTTCGCCTTCGGTTTGGCTGGAGTAATCAGATCCCGCAATAGGCCGTACGTTCTAGCGCCCATTATGTTTAGCAATATTGATGCCTTTTTCCCCTCCGCTATTTCATTTGCCTCGAAATATACCTCGACTCTTTCCACATACGTGGTCCAGTCCTCTAATGTATTATCAAAAGCAGTGATACAGCCAGTCTTCGGCATCTTGCAAATCTAAAATGGCGCCTCCCGCGCTTTGCCTTCTTCTCTGATTTAACAAAATGGCACCTCCCGCGCTTTTCCTTCTTCCCCGCTGTTGTTAGTGCTGCTTTCCACTGTTTCCTGCGCGTTAAATATTAATTCGTTTTCTTTTATTATCTTCCCGTCGTGGAGCGGACCCTCTGGGACACTTCCCTCCCTCTTCTGAGGTCCGAACGCTGCCCAGCTTCGAAACACCGGCCGCGCCCTGTATGCTCCACCCTCTCACTCTCTCCTTGCTTCCCGACTCGCTGCCCGGCCCCGTTGCAGCCCAGGAAGGATCAGAGCACTACCTGCCACCAGCCCGATTAGCTGGGAAACCACGGACCAAGGAACCCAGCCTGGCTCTGGACAGTCTCTCCTGCAAGTTTTGAAATCGATGATTGATGGTCGACGCCCGTTTCTCGAGTTTCAATGGCCTATTTTTTTTCCTTTTTTCTTCTGGCTCCGACCTTCAACACGTCGTCGGAGCTGCTGCTGAGTTGCAGGTAAGTTCGTTTCTAACTCGTCGCCAGTGTTAAGTCCGTGAATGATTGAGACACGGACTAGCAGGAGAGAAACAAAGAGATCTTTACTGGTGAAAGGCATAAATGAAACTAACCAACAGAGGCTCTCTAGCGCCTTTTATACAGGGGTGGTCACTGCCGGTACTGCAGTCTGAGACCAGTTATTCTCTTAAAGGTACATACACAACAGTGGTAGAGGCAGAAATCCTAACCACATTTAAAAAGTACTTGGGTGTGCACTTGGGATGCTGTAACCTGCCGGGCTACGGACCAAGAGCTGGGAAGTAGGTTTAGGCAGATAGCTCTTTGTTGGCCAGCGTGGAATGAGCCAAAATGGCCTCCTTCCATGCTGTAACTTTCTATGATTCTATGGGGAAAGAGCGGGGGGACTGGGACTAATTGGAGAGCTCTTTCAAAGAGCCGGCACAGGCACAATGGGCAGAAGGGCCTCCTTCTGTGGGCATCAAGCAAAGTTCCAGCATATTCATCTGCCGCCGCATCATAGAATCATAGAATGATACAGCCATGCAGCCCATTGTGCCTGTGCCGGCTCTCTGAAAGAGCTCTCCTATTAATCCCACTCCCCGCTCTTTCCCCATAGCCCTGCAAATTTTCCCCTTCAAGTATTTATCCAATCCCCTTTGGATTGATTAGGTTGAATCAGGTTCAACCTTGGACAGCAACCTTTCAGACAATGCCCCAAACCCCCAGCATATGTTCAGCCAACCTTATAGTGTCGTTAATCCGGGTTTGGAAAAACAGGTTTCACCAGAGTCTTTTGGTACATGAGGATGACATGTGTAATACAAGTTATTTACAGCATGGTGACACAGTTTCACCAATGGGACAGAGTGCTAGGCGGTACCTTAGCAACTCACATCAGTTGATGTCCCCAGTGAGCACTATTGCTAAGGAAATTAACAGGAGGAGGCCTAATTAGTTATTAACCAAGAGGTGTGCAAAATCAAATGTTGGGATTGGCTGATTATGAGTTCCCGGTAAGTCACACTTAGGGTGAATAACAAAAGGTTTAAAACACTGAGATGTGACATAAAGGAAAAGAACCAAATAGATTAACATTCTAAAGACACATACCAACAACAACAACAACTTGCATTTATATAGTGCCTTTAACGTAGCAAAACACCACAAGGCACTTCACAGGAGCGTAATCAGTCAGAATTTGACACCGAGCCACATAAGTAGATATTAGGACAGGTGACCAAAAGTGGTAGGTTTTAAGGAGCATCTTAAAGGAGTACAGCGAGGCAGAGAGGTTTAGAGAGGGAATTCCAGGGCTTAGGGCCCCGGCAGCTGAAGGCACGGCCGCCAATAGTGGAGAGATTGAAATCGGGGATATAGCAAATTCATAACTATTAGCAAACACAAGCAACAGCAACTTACATTTTATTTGGTGCCTTTGTCTTCAATGTTGTGCCAAGACATTGTACAGAGAGAGGAGAAAAAGATAAATAAAGCAAGCAGAGGAACAGATGCTGAGCCATAGTACGAGAGTTAGGAGCAATGAATGAATGTTTGGCCGAAAAGAGAAGGCTATTAACGGGAGAGAGAAATGGAAAGATGGAAAGGTTTTGGGTAGATGGGTTGAATAGGGTCAAAGCAGAATGTTTACCTGAAATAAAAAGGTCCATTTGAACCATGTAGTGAATGGTGCAGCTGTTCAAAAGCTGAAATGGAGTGAAAAAATACACTTGGCTCCCACCAGACTATTGAATCAGCTCTCAGTATTTCAGCACAGAGCTTGCTGGATTACTCAGTGTAGTCTTATTAATTAGGCCTTTTAAAGTTAAAGCTATTTGAAGGGTGAAGGGAATGTACTTCACACTATAAATTAGTTCACCTAATAAACACTTTCTCCCTTAAGGCTAAGAGCAGATAATAGACCACAAGTTATTGGTAGAAGATTGTCACAGCCCAGTAATGAAGCAACACGCTCAAAGATGGCCAAGACTGCCAGGTAAGGAAGAAAGACGAGGCGGTCACATCCTTTCAAAGCGAGTTCAATAACCCCACTGGAATTTCCTTATCCATAATAAGTTAAATCCGGACTCAAAGTTACTGCGCTTTCTGATTCTGTGTGACTTGCAAATTTTTGTTTTTTTCCCCAGCCTTCATTGTCTTTCTCCGAATCACTACACCTCTGGCACCTTATTTTACCTCCCTAGTTCCTTAAATTATGAAGGAGAAGCCATGCTGTATGTTCAAAAGAAGAGCAATTAATTGACAACGATACTGGTGTCTCAGCACTTATACCTTCAGACAGAGGTGCAAGTAGTTACACAGCCCGTACACCAGATGGCACTTTTACAGGAGTCAATATCTAAATTAAAGAAAGAAGGAACTTGCATTTATATAGTGACTTTCACAACCTCAGGACGTCCCAAAGCGCTTTACAGCCAATGAAATTCTTTTGAAGTGTAGCCAATGTTGTAATGCAGGAAACACGGCAGCCAATTTGTGCACTGCAAGCTCCCACAAACAGCAATGTGATAATAAGCAGATAATCTGTTCTTTAGTGATGTTGGTTGAGGATAAATATGGACGAGGACACCGGGGAGAATTCCCCAGCTCTTCTTCGAAATAGAGCCATGGGATCTTTTACGTCCACCTGAGAGGGCAGACGGGTTTAAGGTCTTAGCCTAAAGATGGCATCTCCGACAGTGCAGCACTCCCTCAGTACCACACTGGAGTGTCAGCCTGGATTATGTGATCAAATTTCTGGATTGGGGCTTGAACCCACAATCTTCTGACTCAGAGACAAGAGTGCTACCCACTGAGCCAAGCATTGCATGACCAAGCTAGGTGAATGCCACATGACTTAATAGTGGCCATCTCTTTGTACAGAGATGGCCTGTGATAAAGTGGAGTGGAATTACTGTTTTCATTTCTTAGAGGGAGATCCAGAGCTGATCAAATGGATTGGGGTCAGTTAGATCTTAGCATATCATATTCTCTGATGAATCACAGGTAATGCAACAGAGATTGTACTAAGTACTCACAGGGGGATCAGCCTTCCTGCGCAAATCAGATCAGGAGATGAGGCATTTACAGATACAGCTCTAGCTACACCTGGCACCAATATTAATTGCAACAAAACCTAAAACTGCTGTATAAGAACATAAGAACATAAGAAATAGGAGCAGGAGTAGGCCAATCGGCTCCTCGAGCCTACTCCACCATTCAATAAGATCATGGCTGATCTGATCCTAACCTCAAATCTACTATCAATTTACAATTTTACAATTTAAATCGCTTTATTGGCATGATAAGTTACATCTTATGTTGCCAAAGCATCAAAATACATTTATGGTTCAGCACATAAACGCAGTTCTATTCATATAGTGTATAAACAGGTATATCCCTGAGTGTATAAATATACATTCGCATTGTTTATATATATTTTTTTTCTTAGCTTACTGGTTGTCCCTCTGTTCATGGCAAGCTGCAACATAGTGCGCCGCCAGCGTTACACAGCTTCTCTCCTCTCCCAGTAGGAATGGGAGTTTTTGGTTGTCATTCAGATTTCTGAAATCAGGGCATATTTGTGAGAATTTTTGGTAGAAATTCTCCCTGATGCCCTGATATTTTCCACAAGCTGTGAGGAAGTGCATCTCTGTCTCCACCACTCCCTGACTGCAGTGAGAGCATATCCTGTCCTCTCTTGGCAGCCTGGTCTGCCTGTGTCTGCCTTTTTCGATCGCTAGGCTATGTTCGCTAAGTCTGTACCTTGTCAAGGTTCTTCTCAGTTTGTTATCCTTTACCATGGTCAGGTAATCAGCTATGTTGTATTGTCTGTTTAGGGCCAAGTAGCAATTGAGTTTGCTTTGGGTTTTTGTTGTTTCTGCCCAATATGTCAGATATTTTTCCTTTTGCTTAGCGACGATTGTGTTGGGTCGAATTCTTTGTGTTACCCTGTCACTGTCCTGGGGCTGGTTATTGTTAGTATTGTTAGTAGTTACTTCACTGAGTCCCAGGACTAGTTGACTGAGGGTATTCTTCTTTATGGTCAGCTCTTGGCATTTCAGGGCGTCGTAGTGATAGCATTGGGGATTGCTCATTTGTAGGTGATTCCAAAATTTGGTGGCTCTTTTTTGGATAGTGATTATTAATGGATATTGGCCTAGTTCCGCCCTGCATGCATTGTTACTCAACATCCCACCCAAACCCATGTGATCTCCCGGGAGAGGCGAAAAACCAGATAAAAAACCCAATGGCCAATTTGGGAGAAAAAATCTGGGAAATTCCTCTCCGACCCATCTAGGTGATCGAAACTCATCCAGGAGATCACTCTGTCCCTATATTTTCTACAGTACTTACCTTCTGTAAAAGGTGATCTCCACCCCAGCCAGGAACAGGAATAGAACCATCTCCTGAAATCTAACACATAATTAGAACACAAGAAGTAGGAGCAAAACCAGGCTACACGGCCCCTGGGCCCGCTCCGCTACCCACAGGGCCATGACCGTTCCGAACCTAGACTCATGTCCAATTTCCTGCCCGCTCCCCGTAACCCCTAATTCCCTTTACTTCTAAGAAACTGTCTATTTCTGTTTTAAATTTATTTAATGATGTAGCTTCCACAGCTTTCTGGGGCAGCAAATTCCACAGACCTACTACCCTCTGAGTGAAGAAGTTTCTCCTCATCTCAGTTTTGAAAGAGCAGCCACTTATTCTAAGACTATGCCCCCTAGTTCTAGTTTCACCCATCATTGGGAACATCCTCACCGCATCCACCCGATCAAGCCCCTTCACAATCTTATATGTTTCAATAAGATCGCCTCTCATTCTTCTGAACTCCAATGAGTAGAGTCCCAGTCTACTCAACCTCTCCTCATATGTCCACCCCCTCATCCCCGGGATTAACCGAGTGAACCTTCTTTGTACTGACTCGAGAGCAAATATGTCTTTTCTTAAGTATGGACACCAAAACTGTACGCAGTATTCCAGGTGTGGTCTCACCAATACCTTGTACAACTGAAGCAATACCTCCCTATTTTTATATTCTATCCCCCTAGCAATAAAAGCCAACATTCCATTGGCCTTCTTGGTCACTTGCTGCACCTGCATACTAACCTTTTGAGTTTCATGCACCAGGACCCCCAGATCCCTTTGTACTTCAGTACTTTCCAGTTTCTTGCCATTAAGATAATAACTTGCTCTATGATTTTTCCTGCCAAAGTGCATAATCTCACACTTTCCAGTATTGTATTCCATCTGCCAAA
Organism: Somniosus microcephalus; assembly: GCF_052327205.1. Classification (NCBI taxonomy): domain Eukaryota; kingdom Metazoa; phylum Chordata; class Chondrichthyes; order Squaliformes; family Somniosidae; genus Somniosus; species Somniosus microcephalus. The sequence continues at coordinate 96,469,140 of NC_140997.1, forward strand.
TCTCTGCCCACTTACTTAGCCTGTCTATGTCCCTTTGCAGGTTTTTTATGTCCTCCTCACTCACTACTTTCCTTCCCATCATTGTTTCTGGCAAAGCTTCAGGTCCATCGATAGAGCACTGGGAGTGGGAAGTACCCACCTATATTCCCATTAATGATACATTTTGGGAGGAAGAATGAGGCGAGGCAATATGAACGAAATGGTACAATTTTAAAGGGGGTGCAGCAACAGAGAGCCCTGGGGGTATATGTACACAAATCTTTGAGGGTAGCAGGACAAGTTGAGAAGGTTGTTAAAAAAGCTTATGGGATCCTGGGCTTTATTAATAGAATAATAGAGTATAAAAGCAAGGAAGTCATACTAAACCTTTATAAAACACAGCTGGAGCATTGTGTTCAATGCTGGGCACCACACATTAGGAAGGCCTTGGAGAGGGTGAAGATGAGATTTACAAGAATGGTACCAGGACTTCAGTTATGTGGAGATACTGGAGAAGCTGGGGTTGTTGCCCTTAGAGCAGAGAAGGTTATGGGGAGATTTAATAGAGGTGTTCAAAATCATGAATGGTTTTGATAGAGTGAACAAGGAGAAACTGGTTCCAATGGCTGAAGGGTCGGTAACCAGAGGGCACAGATTTAAGGGCGGTGGAAGCAGATTTAATAATAACTTTCAAAAGGGAATTGGATAAATATTTGAAGGAGAAAAATTTTCAGGACTATGGGGAAAGAGCAGGGGGGAGGGACTAATTGGAGAGCTCTTTCAAAGAACTGGCACAGGCACAATGGGCCGAATGGCCTCTTCCTGTGCTGTATTCTATTGTATGATTCTGTGAAGCCCTTGAGAGGAGTCGACTCCTCCTTGCCCCTCATAGGCCGCAATTATCAGCAGCTGAAGAACTATGTTGGGTAGCTCAGTCCCAATCCTGCAGAAAATGCCCATTGTGTCACTTTGAGGGGAACTTGGAGGCCATGAAGCTCCCATGATCGAGCTGCTCTTGTCCTTCCTGGTGGAGGAGATAGTGGAGCTCAGATGTGTTGGTGAAGTAAGTTTGATGAGTTGCCACAGTGCACCAGTGGTCAAGGGGGTGGATATTCAACCCAGTGGCAGGTTTACCAGTCCAACAACCTGCTCTGTTCTGGCTGGAGTCGAGCTTCTTGAGTGTTATTGGAGTTGCATCCTTGCAAGTGAGTGCTGGATATTCCGTCACACTCCTGACTTGAGCCTTGTAGATGGTTGGAGAGGTTTTGAAGGGTCAGGAGTTGAGCCACTCGTCACAGAGTGCCCAGCCTCTGCCCTGCTTTTGTACTTGGTCGAATGCCGCCCTGATGAGGGAGCAATTATTCTCACTTCTCCTCCGGCATTAAGCTCTTGTGCCCATGTCCCAGATCAAGGCTGTGACAAAGTCTGGAGCCCACTGAACTGAGCCTTGGTGAGTGGGCTATTGGTGAGTAGGAGTTGCTTCTTAGCTCTGTTGATGACTCCTTCCATCATTTTGTTGATGATTGGGAGGATGCTGATAGGATGGTAATTGGCTGGGTTAGATTTGCCCTTTTTGTGACTAGGGCATATCTGAGCAACCTTTCACCTTGCCAGGTAGATGCCAATGTCTTAGCTACACTGGAGTAGCTTGGCTCGGGGTTCAGCGCAGGTCTTCAGCACTACAGCCTGGCTCTTGACCAAGTCACTGCAGGTCTATCGGCACCCGTGGAACCCATCCTGCAGTATTCACAGGCCCCTTCAGTAAAGGATGGGAGGAAATTGAAAGACAACCGACTAGACGCGATTTTCCAGTGATGTGATTATTTCTAAACAGATTTCTCAGAGGGGGAGGGGGTAGGAGCAGAAGGAACTTCTAGTTAGTGAGGAAAGATGAAGCAGTCTCAGCAGGAACATAATGAGAGTGAACTAAATCTAAGGCAGAAGGGATAATGATGCTAATCCATAACAAATCCACTTTTCAAACATTGGGCTGCCTTACTCCTTGCTTCTCACTAGCTGCAACGTCAAGTGAGTTAGAAGTGTATTACCTTTTATGAGTGCACCAATTCATTCTGGTATCATTGATTTCTTTTTCTCCCAGTCTCTGCACATACCCAGGATAGGTTTAAAATAATAGCTGGCTTCCACCATACTAATGAACATGGCTGCTTCTTGAACCTCCAATGTCCAATTTTATTTCACACAGTTTTTGCAGGTACCGAGCACTGAAAAATCAGCCTTGTTGTTTGCTTATATGTGAAAAATGTAAAACTGATGCCCTCAAAAACCTCATCGAGTTACTGAGTGATCAGTGTCATGGTGATCTTAATAAAACTCTGTAAGTGCCAGTATGGGAGGAGAGAGTATTCGAGCTTATCTGTGTTTATGAATAAATTCCCAGCCCATAATTTAGAAGTTACTACACGCTATGCCTTTAGTAATTTGATGAAGAATGTGTTCAGCAGCCTGTCCTGCTCAGTATTAAAGAGCCAGCAAGCTCGGTCTATCTCCGAGTGTTGCACATGTTGCTGGAAAGTAATACAAACAACACTGTTTGTCTTTCGCTTGTATCACTGCTCCATTTACAAGTGTGTGTATACCTTGCCTCAATGAGCACCAAGTACAACAAGAAATGAAATCAAACCAGCGACATTATGTATGAAACATTTTAGTATCGTTTGTGGTTCGCTAGTTTGCTTATTAGTGACTCGAGCTGATTGTCAACTCTGAATAATGCATGCATGCCAAACCTCGAATACTGTCAAATATCAGCTGTCAGCTTCAAACAGAATAAGCTGACAGGGTACGTTTTCCAATTGAGCATTGTTAGTGGTAAATGGGGGGGGAACGGGCACTGGAAACCCCAGGACTCACCAATCTCTCCGGGTCCCTGCTCAGTGTTGTCCCCGCTCAGTGTTGTCCCCGCTCAGTGTTGTGCTCGCTCAGTGTTGTGCTCGCTCAGTGTTGTCCCCGCTCAGTGTTGTCCCTGCTCAGTGTTGTCCCTGCTCAGTGTTGTCCCCGCTCAGTGTTGTGCTCGCTCAGTGTTGTCCCCGCTCAGTGTTGTGCTCGCTCAGTGTTGTGCCTGCTCACTGTTGTACTTGCTCAGTGTTGTACCCGCGCACTGTTGTATCCGCTCACTGTTGTACCCGCTCACTGTTGTACCCGCTCAGTGTTGTCCCCGCTCAGTGTTGTGCCCGCTCAGTGTTGTGCTCGCTCACTGTTGTGCCCGCTCAGTGTTGTGCCCGCTCAGTGTTGTATCCGCTCAGTGTTGTACCCGATCAGTGTTGTACCCGCTCACTGTTGTATCCGCTCAGTGTTGTACCCGCTCACTGTTGTATCCGCTCACTGTTGTATCCGCTCAGTGTTGTACCCGCTCAGTGTTGTACCCGCTCAGTGTTGTACCTGCACACTGTTGTATCCGCTCAGTGTTGTATCCGCTCAGTGTTGTATCCGCTCACTGTTGTATCCGCTCAGTGTTGTACCCGCTCAGTGTTGTACCCGCTCAGTGTTGTACCCGCACACTGTTGTATCCGCTCAGTGTTGTATCCGCTCAGTGTTGTATCCGCTCACTGTTGTATCCGCTCAGTGTTGTACCCGCTCAGTGTTGTACCCGCTCAGTGTTGTACCTGCACACTGTTGTATCCGCTCAGTGTTGTGCCCGCTCACTGTTGTATCCGCTCACTGTTGTACACGCTCAGTGTTGTGCCCGCTCACTGTTGTGCCCGCTCAGTGTTGTACCCGCTCAGTGTTGTACCTGCTCACTGTTGTATCCGCTCAGTGTTGTACCTGCTCAGTGTTGTACCCGCTCACTGTTGTGCCCGCTCAGTGTTGTACCCGCTCACTGTTGTATCCGGTCAGTGTTGTACCCGCTCACTGTTGTATCCGCTCAGTGTTGTACCCGTTCAGTGTTGTACCTGCTCAGTGTTGTACCCGCTCACTGTTGTATCCGCTCACTGTTGTACCTGCTCAGTGTTGTGCCCGCTTACTGTTGTGCCCGCTCAGTGTTGTACCCGCTCACTGTTGTATCCGCTCACTGTTGTGCCGGCTCACTGTTGTGCCCACTCAGTGTAGTACCCGCTCAGTGTTGTACCCGCTCAGTGTTGCATCCGCTCAGTGTTGTATCCGCTCACTGTTGTATCCGCTCACTGTTGTATCCGCTCAGTATTGTACCCGCTCACTGTTGTATCCGCTCACTGTTGTCCCCGCTCACTGTTGTGCCCGCTCAGTGTTGTGCCCGCTCAGTGTTGTGCCGCTCACTGTTGTATCCGCTCACTGTTGTCCCCGCTCACTGTTGTGCCCGCTCAGTGTTGTACCTGCTCAGTGTTGTACCCGCTAACTGTTGTACCTGCTCAGTGTTGTACGCGCTCACTGTTGTACCTGCTCAGTGCTGTACCTGCTCAGTGTTGTACCCGCTCACTGTTGTCCCCACTCACTGTTGTACCACTCAGTGTTGTACCCGCTCAGTGTTGTATCCGCTCATTGTTGTCCCCGCTCACTGTTGTGCCCGCTCAGTGTTGTGCCCGCTCAGTGTTGTCCCCGCTCAGTGTTGTACCCGCTCACTGTTGTGCCCGCTCACTGTTGTATCCGCTCACTGTTGTGCCTGCTCAGTGTTGTACCCGCTCACTGTTGTATCCGCTCAGTGTTGTACCTGCTCAGTGTTGTACCTGCTCAGTGTTGTACCCGCTCACTGTTGTATCCGCTCACTGTTGTACCTGCTCAGTGTTGTATCCGCTCACTGTTGTACCCGCTCAGTGTTGTACCCGCTCACTGTTGTACCTGCTCAGTGTTGTACCCGCTCACTGTTGTATCCGCTCACTGTTGTGCCCGCTCAGTGTTGTCCCCGCTCAGTGTTGTCCCCGCTCAGTGTTGTACCTGCTCAGTGTTGTGCCCGCTCACTGTTGTATCCGCTCACTGTTGTATCCGCTCACTGTTGTGCCTGCTCAGTGTTGTACCCGCTCACTGTTGTATCCGCTCACTGTTGTATCCGCTCACTGTTGTACCCGCTCAGTGTTGTACCCGCTCAATGTTGTGCTTGCTCACTGTTGTGCCTGCTCAGTGTTGTACCCGCTCACTGTTGTATCCGCTCACTGTTGTATCCGCTCACTGTTGTACCCGCTCAGTGTTGTGCCCGCTCACTGTTGTACCTGCTCAGTGTTGTACCCGCTCAGTGTTGTACCCGCTCACTGTTGTATCTGCTCAGCATTGTGCCCGCTCAGTGTTGTACCCGCTCAGTGTTGTTCCCACTCACTTGTGCCCGCTCAGTGTTGTATCTGCTCACTGTTGTATCCGCTCACTGTTGTACCCGCTCAGTGTTGTGCCCGCTCACTGTTGTGCCCGCTGTGTTGTACCCGCTCACTGTTGTATCCGCTCAGTGTTGTGCCCGCTCACTGTTGTGCCCGTTCAGTGTTGTACCCGCTCAGTGTTGTAACCGCTCAGTGTTGTGCCCGCTCACTGTTGTGCCCGCTCAGTCTTGTATTCGCTCACTGTTGTATCCGCACTGTTGTGCCGGCTCAGTGTTGTGCCCGCTCACTGTTGTGCCCGCTCACTGTTGTATCCGCTCACTGTTGTATCCGCTCACTGTTGTGCCGGCTCAGTGTTGTGCCCGCTCACTGTTGTGCCCATTCAGTGTTGTACCTGCTCAGTGTTGTACCCGCTCACTGTTGTATCCGCTCACTGTTGTACCTGCTCAGTGTTGTGCCCGCTCACTGTTGTGCCCGCTCAGTGTTGTACCCGCTCACTGTTGCATCCGCTCACTGTTGTATCCGCTCACTGTTGTGCCCGCTCAGTGTTGTACCCGCTCAGTGTTGTACCCGCTCAGTGTTGTATCCGCTCAGTGTTGTATCCACTCACTGTTGTATCCGCTCACTGTTTTATCCGCTCAGTGTTGTACCCGCTCACTGTTGTATCCGCTCAGTGTTGTATCCGCTCAGTGTTGTACCCGCTCACTGTTGTCCCCGCTCACTGTTGTGCCCGCTCAGTGTTGTGCCCGCTCAGTGTTGTGCCGTTCACTGTTGTACCTGCTCAGTGTTGCACCCGCTAACTGCTGTACCTGCTCAGTGTTGTAGCCACTCACTGTTGTACCTGCTCAGTGTTGTACCTGCTCAGTGTTGTACCTGCTCAGTGTTGTACCCGCTCACTGTTGTCCCCACTCACTGTTGTACCCGCTCAGTGTTGTACCCGCTCAGTGTTGTATCCGCTCACTGTTGTCCCCGCTCACTGTTGTACCCGCTCAGTGTTGTGCCCGCTCAGTGTTGTCCCCGCTCAGTGTTGTACCCGCTCACTGTTGTGCCCGCTCACTGTTGTAGCTGCTCAGTGTTGTGCCCGCTCAGTGTTGTCCCCACTCAGTGTTGTACCCGCTCACTGTTGTGCCCGCTCACTGTTGTAGCTGCTCAGTGTTGTACCCGCTCACTGTTGTACCTGTTCAGTGTTGTACCCGCTCACTGTTTTACCTGCTCACTGTTGTACCTGCTCAGTGTTGTCCCCGCTCACTGTTGTACCTGCTCAGTGTTGTACCCGCTCACTGTTGTACCTGCTCAGTGTTGTACCCGCTCACTGTTGTATCCGCTCAGTGTTGTACCTGCTCAGTGTTGTACCCGCTCACTGTTGTACCTGCTCAGTGTTGTATCTGCTCACTGTTGTACCCGCTCACTGTTGTACCCGCTCACTGTTGTACCTGCTCAGTGTTGTACCTGCTCAGTGTTGTACCCGCTCACTGTTGTACCTGCTCAGTGTTGTACCCGCTCACTGTTGTACCTGCTCAGTGTTGTACCTGCTCAGTGTTGTACCCACTCACTGTTGTATCCGCTCACTGTTGTATCCGCTCAGTGTTGTACCCGCTCACTGTTGTGCCTGCTCAGTGTTGTACCCGCTCACTGTTGTATCCGCTCACTGTTGTATCCGCTCACTGTTGTACCCGCTCAGTGCTGTTCCCGCTCACTGTTGTACCTGCTCAGTGTTGTACCCGCTTGATGCGCTATCAATTACTCATAAAAGACTGAGAGTTAAGAGAGTAACTAAAGGCTTTTATTAACAAAAGAATGAAGGTCTGCCTCGAGTGGTCGACCGGTCCAGAAATACAAGGGGCTGGGGCGCAGTCACCTTTATACTAGGACTTGTGGGAGGAGTCAGCCGAGGCATGTCCAGGCATGTACACAGTGGAATACAAACAGTGGTTTACCACATTCACCCCTTGTTTAAAATTGAGTCCGGCGGGGTGAAGTGTATTCAAAGTTAGTGTATTGGAGTCTCTCCGGAGGTCTTGTCTGCCGCTGTGATCGGCGTGGCGACGGCAGGGGTAGTGGAGCTTCCGGCGTCGAGTCCTGCGTGGGCTGTGGCACAGGCGTGTCGTCCTCGTAGATGTTGAGCGGGTCGCGGGGCCCAGGCCTGCCGTCTGCTGGGGCTGGATATCGGATCGTGGGGGGGGGTGGTAGTGAGTAGTGGGTTACTGCGGCCCCCGAGGGTGCAAGGTCTCTTATGGAGACTGTGTCCTCCCGCCCGTCCGGGTATGCAATGTAAGCATACTGGGGGTTGGCGTGGAGGAGGTCGACCCTCTCGACCAGGGGGTCCGTTTTATGGGTCCTCACGTGCCTTCTCAGTTGGACCGGCCCTGGGGATGTCAGCCATGGCGGTAGCGATGTCCCCGATGTGGACTTCCTTGGGAAGACAAACATTTTCTCATGAGGGGTGGCGTTAGTGGCAGTGCAGAGCAGTGACCGAATAGAGTGGAGCGCATCGGGGAGCACATCCTGCCAGCGGGAGGTTGGAAGGCCCCTAGACTTTAAGGCTAGCAGGGCGGCCTTCCAAACTGTCGCATTTTCTCTTTCCACCTGTCCGTTCCCCCGGGGGTTGTAACTGGTGGTCCTGCTTGTGGCAATACCCCTAGTTAGCAGGTACTGACGGAGTTCGTCGCTCATAAACGATGAGCCCCGGTCGCTATGGATATAGCTGGGGAAACCGAACAGGGTGAAGAGGTCGTTCAGACATTTAATGACCGTGGCACTGGTCATGTCCGGGCAGGGGATGGCGAACGGGAAACGGGAGTACTTATCAATAATATTGAGGAAGTACACATTGCGGTCGGAGGAGGGGAGAGGCCCTTTAAAATCAACGCTCAGGCGCTCGAAGGGGCGAGTGGCTTTTATCAGGTGGGCACTGTCTGGTCTATAAAAGTGCGGTTTGCACTCAGCGCAGACTTGGCAGTTCCTGGTCATGGTCCTGACCTCCTCAATAGAGTAAGGCAGGTTGCGGGCCTTGATGAAGTGGAAGAACCTGGTGACCCCCGGGTGGCAGAGGTCATTGTGGAGGGCCCGCAGTCTATCGATCTGCGCGCTGGCGCAGGTGCCACGCGATAGCGCATCCGGGGGTTCATTGAGCTTCCTGGGCCGGTACAAGATCTCATAATTGTAGGTGGAAAGTTCGATTCTCCACCTCAAGATCTTGTCATTTTTGATTTTGCCCCTCTGCTTGTTGTTAAACATGAAAGCAACTGAACGTTGGTCAGTGAGCAGGGTAAATCGTTTTCCGGCCAGGTAGTGCCTCCAATGACGCACAGCCTCCACAATCGCCTGGGCCTCCTTCTCAACAGCGGAGTGTCTGGTCTCCGGGCCTTGGAGGGTTCGTGAAAAGAAGGCCACGGGTCTCCCCGCCTGATTGAGGGTAGCGGCCAGGGCAAAGTCGGACGCGTCGCTTTCCACCTGGAAGGGGATGGATTCGTCCACTGCGTGCATGGTGGCTTTGGCAATGTCTTCCTTGATACGGTGGAAGGCTAAGCGGGCCTCTGCCGTCAAGGGAAAAGAGGTGGACTTGATCAGCGGATGGGCCTTGTCCGCATAGTAGGTGACCCACTGGGCATAATAGGAGAAAAACCCTAGGCACCTCTTCAGGGCCTTGAGGCAGTGGGGCAGTGGGAGTTCCATAAGGGGACGCATCCGGTCAGGGTCGGGGCCGATGACTCCGTGTTCCACAACACAGCCAAGGATGGCGAGGCGGTTTGTGCGGAATATGCACTTCTCCTTGTTATATGTCAGGTTCAGGAGTTGGGCGGTGCGGAGGAATTTTTTGAGGTTTGCGTCATGGTCCTGCAAGTCACGGCCGCAGATGGTCACATTGTCCAGATATGGGAAAGTGGCCTGCAACGCATTTTGATCTACCATCCGGCCCATCTCCCTTTGGAAGACGGAGACCCCGTTGGTGACGCCAAAGGGAACCCTAAGGAAGTGGTAGAGGCAGCCGTTTGCCTCAAAGGCAGTATACTGGCGGTCCTCAGGGCGGATAGGGAGCTGGTGGTACGCTGATTTCAGGTCAATGGTCGAGAAGACGCGGTACTGCGCGATCTGGTTGACCATATCAGCTATGCGGGGGGGTGGGTAGGCGTCCAGCAGGGTGTAGCGATTTATTGTCTGGCTGTAGTCGATGACCAGGCGTTGCTTCTCGCCGGTCTTAACGACCACAACCTGGGCTCGCCAGGGGCTGGTGCTGCCCTCAATAATCCCTTCCTTCAGGAGCCGCTCCACTTCGGTTTTAATGAAAACCCTGTCCCCGGCACTGTATCGCCTGCTCTTTGTGGCGATGGGCTTACAGTCGGGGGTGTGGTTAGCAAACAGTTGGGGGGGGGGGGTGACTCTGAGTGTGGAGAGGTTGCACCTGGTGCGCGGCGGGCAATTTGGGAGCTGCTGGCTGCGGACTGTGAGTGGGGGTAGGGGTCCACCGTACGCCATCGTAACACTTTTAAGGTGGCACTGAAAATCTAACCCCAGCAGGACGGCAGCGCAGAGGTCGGGCAGGACCAGAAGTTTAAAATGATCGTACACGGTCCCGTCTACTACGAGTGTCACTACACAGTAGCCGCCGATGTCCGCCGACTGGGACTCGGAGGCCATAGAAATCCGCTGGTGCACAGGCAGGACTGGGAGAGAGCAACGCCGCACCGTATCGGGGTGGATGAAGCTCTCCGTGCTCCCAGAGTCAAAAAGGCAGATTGTATCGTGGCCATTTACCTTAATGTCCATTGTGGAACTGGCCAGCTGGTGCGGTCTCGCTTGGTCCAGTGTAACGGATGCCAGCGTAGGGGTCGGTGTGTCGCTGCGGGTATCAGATGAGGCGGTGTTGGGGGCCTGCTGCGTTCCGGCTGTCGTCCAAGATGGCGGCGTCCATGATCCCCATGTGGCTGGAGGCGTCCAAAATGGCTGCTGTACCGGTGGTTCGCACATGGCCGGGGAGGCCCAAGATGGCGGCCCGCATGGCCCACACGCGGCGCTGCTGGGGTTCGGGGTGGCTTTGGCCCTGCAGACGTTAGCGTAGTGTCCCTTCTTCCTGCAGCCCGAGCAGATCGCGTTTTTCGCCGGGCAGCGCGCTCTGGGGTGTTTTGCCTGGCCACAGAAGTAGCATTTCTGGCCTTGGGGCACTGCTGTCTGGCCTTGGGACACTGCTGCGGTAGTTGGGCCGTTGCTGGGGTGTGGCTGGGGTGGCACGGCGCTATGAGGCGGTCCTACCGTGTCCCAGGCTGTCATTCCCCGCGGCGTCCACGGTGCAGAGGAGTAGGCATCCATGCCCCGGTAGGCTGCATCCAATGATAGTGCGAGTTCAGAGGCCTTGTTGAGGTCGAGGTCACTCTGCTCCAACAGTCGCTGTCGGGTGTAATTGGATCTGTGGCCCGCTACAAAAGCGTCCCGGATAAGTTCCTCTGTGTACACGGCGGCCTTTACATCCTTACAACCACAGGCCCGGCCAAGCACAGACAGTGCCTGAAGGTATTCCACGGTCGATTCCCCAGGTTGTTGTTTACGACTCCCCAGAAGGTGCCTGGCGTACACTTCGTTCACTGGGCGCGTGTACTGGTCCTTGAGGAGCTTGATAGCGTCCGCGTACGAGGTCGTGTCTTGGATGACCGAGTACACTCGGTGGTTCACTTTGGAGGTCAGGACATCCAGTTTGTCCTCGTCCGATTTGATTGCTGCGGAGGCGGTCAGGAATTTTTCGAAACACTTAAGCCAGTGAGTAAACTTGGTGGATGAGTCCGCCTCCCGATGATCTAAGTCCAGGCATGCTGGTGTGAGGATCTTCTCCATTATAAAAATGTTGTTAATAAAATTGATGCGCTATCAATTACTCATAAAAGACAGAGTTAAGAGAGTAACTAAAGGCTTTTATTAACAAAAGAATGAAGGTCTGCCTCGAGTGGTCGACCGGTCCAGAAATACAAAGGGCTGGGGAGCAGTCACCTTTATACTAGGACTTGTGGGAGGAGTCAGCCGAGGCATGTCCAGGCATGTACACAGTGGAATACAAACAGTGGTTTACCACACCGCTCAGTGTTGTACCCGCTCACTGTTGTACCTGCTCAGTGTTGTACCCGCTCAGTGTTGTACCCGCTCACTGTTGTATCTGCTCAGCATTGTGCCCGCTCAGTGTTGTACCCGCTCAGTGTTGTGCCCACTCACTTGTGCCCGCTCAGTGTTGTATTTGCTCACTGTTGTATCCGCTCACTGTTGTACCCGCTCAGTGTTGTGCCCGCTCACTGTTGTGCCCGCTGTGTTGTACCCGCTCGCTGTTGTACCCGCTCAGTGTTGTGCCCGCTGTGTTGTACCCGCTCACTGTTGTAGCCGCTCAGTGTTGTACCCGCTCACTGTTGTATCCGCTCAGTGTTGTACCCGCTCAGTGTTGTACCCGCTCAGTGTTGTACCCGCTCACTGTTGTACCCGCTCACTGTTGTATCCGCTCACTGTTGTACCCGCTCACTGTTGTACCCGCTCAGTATTGTGTCCGCTCACTGTTGTGCCTGCTCACTGTTGTATCTGCTCACTGTTGTACCCGCTCAGTGTTGTGTCCGCTCACTGTTGTATCTGCTCACTGTTGTATCTGCTCACTGTTGTACCCGCTTGGTGTTGTATCTGCTCACTGTTTTATCCGCTCACTGTTGTGCCCGCTCACTGTTGTACCCGCTCACTGTTGTATCCACTCACTGTTGTATCTGCTCACTGTTGTGCCCGCTCAGTGTTGTGTCCGCTCACTGTTGTATCTGCTCACTGTTGTATCTGCTCACTGTTGTATCCGCTCACTGTTGTACCCGCTTGGTGTTGTATCTGCTCACTGTTTTATCCGCTCACTGTTGTGCCCGCTCACTGTTGTACCCGCTCACTGTTGTATCCGCTCAGTGTTGTACCCGCTCAGTGTTGTACCCGCTCAGTATTGTACCCGCTCAGTGTTGTATCCGCTCACTGTTGTATCCGCTCAGTGTTGTATCCGCTCAGTGTTGTACCCGCTCACTGTTGTATCTGCTCACTGTTGTCCCCGCTCACTGTTGTGCCCGCTCAGTGTTGTGCCGCTCACTGTTGTACCTGCTCAGTGTTGTACCCGCTAACTGTTGTACCTGCTCAGTGTTGTACCCGCTCACTGTTGTACCTGCTCAGTGTTGTACCTGCTCAGTGTTGCACCCGCTCACTGTTGTCCCCGCTCACTGTTGTCCCCGCTCACTGTTGTACCTGCTCAGTGTTGTACCCGCTCAGTGTTGTATCTGCTCACTGTTGTCCCCGCTCACTGTTGTACCCGCTCAGTGTTGTGCCCGCTCAGTGTTGTACCCGCTCAGTGTTGTACCCGCTCAGTATTGTACCCGCTCAGTGTTGTATCCGCTCACTGTTGTATCCGCTCAGTGTTGTATCCGCTCAGTGTTGTACCCGCTCACTGTTGTATCTGCTCACTGTTGTCCCCGCTCACTGTTGTGCCCGCTCAGTGTTGTGCCGCTCACTGTTGTACCTGCTCAGTGTTGTACCCGCTAACTGTTGTACCTGCTCAGTGTTGTACCCGCTCACTGTTGTACCTGCTCAGTGTTGTACCTGCTCAGTGTTGCACCCGCTCACTGTTGTCCCCGCTCACTGTTGTCCCCGCTCACTGTTGTACCTGCTCAGTGTTGTACCCGCTCAGTGTTGTATCCGCTCACTGTTGTCCCCGCTCACTGTTGTACCCGCTCAGTGTTGTGCCCGCTCAGTGTTGTGCCGCTCACTGTTGTACCTGCTCAGTGTTGTATCTGCTCAGTGTTGTGCCCGCTCACTGTTGTACCCGCTCAGTGTTGTACCTGCTCAGTGCTGTGCCCGCTCACTGTTGTAACTGCTCACTGTTGTATCTGCTCAGTGTTGTGCCTGCTCACTGTTGTACCCGCTCACTGTTGTACCCGCTCAGTGTTGTACCTGCTCAGTGTTGTGCCCGCTCACTGTTGTACCTGCTCAATGTTGTACCCGCTCAGTGTTGTGCTCGCTCACTGTTGTACCCGCTCAGTGTTGTGCTTGCTCACTGTTGTGCCTGCTCAGTGTTGTATCCGCTCACTGTTGTATCCGCTCACTGTTGTACCCGCTCACTGTTGTACCCGCTCAGTGTTGTGCTTGCTCACTATTGTGCCTGCTCAGTGTTGTACCCGCTCACTGTTGTACCTGCTCAGTGTTGTACCTGCTCAGTGTTGCACCCGCTCACTGTTGTCCCCGCTCACTGTTGTACCCGCTCAGTGCTGTGCCTGCTCACTGTTGTACCTGCTCAGTGTTCTACCCGCTCAGTGCTGTGCCCGCTCACTGTTGTACCTGCTCAGTGTTCTACCCGCTCAGTGTTGTACCCGCTCACTGTTGTATCTGGTCAGTGTTGAACCCGCTCACTGTTGTGCCCGCTCAGTGTTGTCCCCGCTCAGTTTTGTACCCGCACAGTGTTGTACCTGCTCAGTGTTGTGCCCGCTCACTGTTGTCCCCGCTCACTGTTGTACCCGCTCAGTGTTGTACCCGCTCACTGTTGTACCTGCTCAGTGTTGTCCCCGCTCACTGTTGTATCCGCTCACTGTTGTACCCGCTCAGTGTTGTGCCCGCTCAGTTTTGTACCCGCTCAGTGTTGTGCCCGCTCAGTGTTGTACCCGCTCAGTGTTGTGCTCGCTCACTGTTGTACCCGCTCAGTGTTGTACCCACTCAGTGTTGTGCTTGCTCACTGTTGTGCCTGCTCAGTGTTGTATCCGCTCACTGTTGTATCCGCTCACTGTTGTACCCGCTCACTGTTGTACCCGCTCAGTGTTGTGCTTGCTCACTGTTGTGCCTGCTCAGTGTTGTACCCGCTCACTGTTGTATCCGCTCACTGTTGTATCCGCTCACTGTTGTACCCGCTCAGTGCTGTGCCCGCTCACTGTTGTACCTGCTCAGTGTTCTACCCGCTCAGTGCTGTGCCCGCTCACTGTTGTACCTGCTCAGTTTTCTACCCGCTCAGTGTTGTACCCGCTCACTGTTGTATCTGGTCAGTGTTGTACCCGCTCACTGTTGTGCCCGCTCAGTGTTGTCCCCGCTCAGTGTTGTACCCGCTCAGTGTTGTACCTGCTCAGTGTTGTGCCCGCTCACTGTTGTCCCCGCTCACTGTTGTACCCGCTCAGTGTTGTACCCGCTCACTGTTGTACCTGCTCAGTGTTGTCCCCGCTCACTGTTGTATCCGCTCACTGTTGTACCCGCTCAGTGTTGTGCCCACTCAGTTTTGTACCCGCTCAGTGTTGTACCTGCTCAGTGTTGTGCCCGCTCAGTGTTGTACCCGCTCAGTGTTGTGCTCGCTCACTGTTGTACCCGCTCAGTGTTGTACCAGCTCAGTGTTGTGCTTGCTCACTGTTGTGCCTGCTCAGTGTTGTACCCGCTCACTGTTGTTTCTGCTCTGTGTTGTGCCCGCTCAGTGTTGTCCCCGCTCAGTGTTGTACCCGCTCAGTGTTGTACCCGCTCACTGTTGTATCCGCTCACTGTTGTACCCGCTCAGTGTTGTACCTGCTCAGTGTTGTACCCGCTCACTGTTGTACCCGCTCAATGTTGTGCCCGCTCACTGTTGTACCTGCTCAGTGTTGTACCCGCTCACTGTTGTACCCCCTCACTGTTGTACCCGCTCACTGTTGTATCTGCTCAGTGTTGTGCCCACTCAGTTTTGTCCCCGCTCAGTGTTGTACCTGCTCAGTGTTGTACCTGCTCAGTGTTGTGCCCGCTCACTGTTGTATCCGCTCACTGTTGTATCCGCTCAGTGTTGTCCCCGCTCAGTGTTGTCCCCGCTCAGTGGTGTCCCCGCTCAGTGTTGTACCCGCTCAGTGTTGTACCCGCTCAGTGTTGTACCCGCTCACTGTTGTATCCGCTCACTGTTGTACACGCTCAGTGTTGTACCTGCTCAGTGTTGTACCCGCTCACTGTTGTACCCGCTGTGTTGTGCCCGCTCACTGTTGTACGTGCTGTTGTACCCGCTCACTGTTGTATCCGCTCAGTGTTGTACCCGCTCACTGTTGTATCCGCTCAGTGTTGTACCCGCTCAGTGTTGTATCCGCTCACTGTTCTACCCGCTCAGTGTTGTGCCCGCTCAGTGTTGTACCCACTCAGTGTTGTGCCCGCTCAGTGTTGTACCCGCTCAGTGTTGTGATCGCTCAGTGTTGTACCCGCTCAGTGTTGTGATCGCTCAGTGTTGTACCCGCTAAGTGTTGTGCCTGCTCAGTGTTGTACCCGCTCAGTGGTGTGCCCGTTCAGTGTTGTGCCCGCACTCTGGCAGCTTGTGCAGGAGTTTGCACATTCTGTGCTGAGGTGGGGACTGCAAAGCAATGTTCTGCCGGTGGAATGTGGGTGGATTTTAACCCTCCCTACCCGGCGGAAAGCAGGCACGAGCCCCGTTAAAACTCCCCCAGGTTACTTACCCTGGAGGAAAGACACCCGGATCCTGTTGTGTCCAATTTTAACTGATGTTCCTGGAAAGGCAGATAAGCCACCGGCCAAAGCCAACAGGGTCCTTAATTCACATCCACTAAGCTCAGGGCCAAAGCTAGTACACAAGTTAGAAAGGAATAGATAGATATGTTGATAGAAAGAAAGAGCTTGCATTTATTAGTGTATTTCATGACCTTAGGACGTCCCAAAGTGCTTTACAGCCAATTAAGTACTTTTGAAAGTGTCCTTACAGTTGTAATTTAAGCAATGCGGCAGCCAATATATGCACAGCAAGCTCCCACAAACAGCAATGAGTCAATGGCCTGATCATCTGTTTTAGTGATGTTGATTGAAGGATAAATATTTGCCAGGATACCGGGGAGAACTCCCCTGATCTTCTTCAAAATAGTGCCATAGGATCTTTTACATCCACCTTAGACGGGGCCTCGGTTTAACGCCTACGTCCAAAGGACAGCACCTCTGACAATGCAGCACGGCAAGAGAGCCCCAGGTGGGCAGAGGAAACGCTTCAAGGACACCCTCAAAGCCTTCTTGAAAAAGTGTAACATCCCCACCGACACCTAGGAATCCCTGGCCCAAGACTGCACAAAGTGGAGGAGAAGCATCCGGGAAGGCGCCGAACACCTCGAGTCTCTTCACCGGGAGCAAGCTGAAGCGAAGCGCAGGCAGTGCACGTCAACCCAAGCACCCCACCCACCCGCCCCTTCAACCACCGTCTGCCCCAGCTGTGACAGAGACTGTAGGTCCCGCATTGGACTAATCAGTCACATGCGAGCTCATTTTTAATGTGGAAGCAAGTCATCCTCGGTTCTGAGGGACTGCCTAAGAGAAGAGAGACTCTCTCAGTACAGCAATAAGGCGTTAGCCTAGATTTTGTGGTCAAGTCTCTGGTGTGGGACTTGAACTCACAGCCTTGTGATGCAGAGGCAAGAGTGCTGCCCACTGAGCCAAGGCTGACACCAGGGTGCAATGCAGTAAGGTTGGAGGACATAGGGTGAGATGTGAGAAGTAGGGTGGGCAGAGGCTCATGTGGTGTATAAACACTGGCATAGGCCAGTTGGGCTGAATGGCCTTTTTCTGTGCTTTAAATTCTAAGTAAGACAAATTGATACACTGCGAAAGTGATTCAGGAATTGCTTCAATATTGTGCCATGTCAAAGAAGATCCCTGCTGGGTTGTAGCTATTTAGCCTTGAGCTAAAAAGCTGACCTATAGCAGTCCCCCGATGGGGAAGCTTCAGCTGTTCACCTGCGCTCTGCAATACCTTTAATCTTATTTTTAATTTTCTCTACATTCACTCTTCTCAGACACGTACTTTGCTTTCCTACAGCTGAGGCACTACTGTTGTCCAATTCTTATTTGAAAATAAGATTCAAGACAGGGGACCATCTGGATTATTTCTGTGCCAGAGGGACTTCAAGACAGCCCACTGCCTGCAGAACAGATTCTGAAACCCTCGGAGAGAGGAGAGAGAAAGGAGAGAGATGGAGAGGGAGAGGGAGAGGGAGAAAGAGAGAGGAGAGAGAGGGGAGGGCGGAGAGAGAAAGGAGAGAGCGAGAGAGAGAGAAAGGAGACAGAGAGGGAGGAGGGAGAGTGAAAAGAGAGAGAGGGAGGGGTGGAGGAAGACATGAGAGAGGAGAGAGAAAGGAAAGAGGGGCACAGAGAAAGCAGAGAGAGAGGGAGAGGGCGAGAGAGAGAGAGGGCGGAGAGAGGAGAGAAGTAGAGAGAGAGGAGAGAGAGAGAGAGAGAGTGCTCAGGTTCCCTATTGAAAAAAAGTTGTCCAAATAATGACCAGTGGATGTTGTCAAGGCTTATGCTTTACCAAACATTTACAAACTTAACTGAACTGCACCAATGTTGTACAAAAGATGGAAAGCCCCTTGACATGCATTTGTTAAAAAGAATTGACTTTGAAATTTGAAAACAAATGATTTACAATTCCCTGGTCAGATTGAGACTAACCCAAATACTGGGGCAATTTATCCTGGGGTGCTGGTCGGGGGAAATGTTCTTTCCGCAGGGCAGGTAGAGTTTCTACCAATTAGAAAATGGAACCTTTAACTTGCCTTCAATAAACTTCCCTATTCCAGTCCAACAGGTGCAGGTCTCATGAATGAGGGTGGGGAACGACTGCAAGTAATTGTTTGGGAATCTTCCCCATACCTGTCACAAGCACTAGCCCGGGTCCGCGTGCAGATAATAGCCACCTGAAGCAAGCTATGTCAGGCATGGAGTTTCATGATAAGAGTTTCATCAGCAGGTGAGCTGAGGCAGTGGGGAGACAGGTGAGGTTACAGAGGGGGAAGTAGGCGGTCTTTGTGATGGAGCGGATATGGGGTTGGAAGATCAACTCAAGGTCAAATAAAACACCAAGGTTGTGAACAGTCTGGCTCAATCTGAGGGGGACAGTACCTGAGGAGAGGGAACCATTTACTATGCCAGCTAGCCTGGGGAGCAGGAAGGGAAGTCGGGTGGCTGCCGTTTAATGGGGATGAGGTAAAGGGAGAAGGAGGTGGGTCTCATGGACCAGGGGAGCTCAGAGAGGGCATATAGGAAAGAAACAAGAGAATGATGCGGGCTAGAGCGGGGCTGGGCTGCCTGCAGGGAGGTTTGGCTTGGTGAATGAGGGATGGAGGGGGGAAGCAGCAGAGGTGGTTGGCTCAAGGCCAAAGCTAGTTCTGAAAAGCTTTAATCATTGGTGAAAGTCGGTTATAGATTCAAATGAAACTCATTCAGACATGGCATCAGTGAAAGGCTGAATAAGACTCCAATCTGTCTGATTAAACTCAATGTTGTTGGAAAACTTCCTGTGTGATCTAATAGTCTTGGTCTTGGGGGCACATTTTCTCATTATTCCTCCTTGACTAATGTAAGATTGCAGCCAATTGTTCCACAGTATGTCACAGGGCATGAGTTTAGAGTGTCTATAATTCATCAAAGTGTTTGAGAACATTCGTGTTAGCTGTTTTTTAGTCTAAGTCAGGTCTGAACTTACTGACTTCATGGTCCCGAAAATACATAGAGATGGGGTGGAGGCGGGTGGGTGGGTGGGGAGTGTTGGTGATTTCCAACATAAGTTCCGAGATGCTCACATCCCTGAACCTGCTAAAGGTCATAGGGGTCGGGGTGAGATGTGCTAATTATAATCTGAATGGCGGGAACCCTCACCACTATGGGAGCCTCTCGCATTTCCACCCCCGCCCCCACCAGAAACTGTACATTAATGCCCCCAGCATCCTTACCCTTTGGTAAGAAAGAAAGAGAGAGCTTGCATTTGTATAGCACCTTTCACAACCTCAGGACGTCCCAAAGCACTTTACAGCCTATGAAGTACTTTGGAAGTGTAGTTGCTGCTGTGAGGGAGAAAGGTCTAAGTAACGGGGCATACTGCGAGATCCCCCACTCCAGCAAATGCTGAGTCAGTATCACAGCCTTTAGTCTACACTCTCCTTGCTGAATGAGCTCATGTAGACCCAGAATAACCAACACAAGAACCGGTTTTAATAACAGACGCTTGTTAATGAATCATCCCAAGCTGAGCTCAGCTGGTAACTGTGGAGTGGGCCATCTAATCATCCGGGGATCGGATGAAAAGTAAAGCTTTTTACAGGCATTGACAAAAGTGATTTATGTCATTATTTGGTAGCAGATTCTGAGAAAACATAGAAGCTAAATTAAGCGTATAATATCTTATCGATTAGTTTCCTGAAACCATTTGTCTCTCATGAAAATTAAAAGAGAAAGTTAATCAATAAATTTGAACAGCAACAATGTATGTTTAAAAAAATCCTGCAGTTGGATGTTGAACTTTAGAATGGTGCAGGATCAGGTTTGTAGAAGTACAGAGATTACAAGGATGGGGAACTGATTGGTTTTTTTTCGTCGCTATGTGTGTGCTTTGTGATATTTGAGGAGTTTGCTGCACTATCGGAGGTGCCATCTTTCGGATGAGATGTAAAAGCAAGGCCCCGTCTACCCTCTCAGGTGGATGTAAAAGATCCCATGACAAATATTGGAAACCTCTACCCCAGAGCTATGTCGATGTTCAGTCGTTAAGTACATTCAACAACAACTTATATTTATATAGTGCCTTTAATGTAATAAAATGTCCCAAGGCGCTTCACAGGAGTGTTATCAAACAAAAAACAGAATTTGACACCGATCCACATAAGGATAAATTAGGGCAGGTGACCAAAAGCTTGGTCAAAGAGTTAGGTTTTAAGGAGCGTCTTAAAGGAGGAAAGAGATGTGAGGAGGTGGAGCGGTTTAGGGAGGGAATTCCAGAGCTTAGGACCTCGGCAGCTGAAGGCACGGCCACCAATGGTGGAGTGATTATAATCAGAAATGTTCAAAAGGCCAGAATTTAAGACTGAGATTGATAGATTCTTGGGCACTAAGTGAATCAAGGGATATGGGAATAGGGCGGGAAAGTGGAGTTGATCTATATAAATATATAAGTTCAGCCATGATCTTATTGAATGGCAGAGCAGGCTCAAGGGGCCATCTGGCCTACTCCTTCTCCTATTTCTTATGTTCTTATATTCTGAAGAAGAGCAGGGGAGTTCTCCCTGGTGTCC
The DNA here is from genome assembly GCF_052327205.1 of Somniosus microcephalus. NCBI lineage: Eukaryota > Metazoa > Chordata > Chondrichthyes > Squaliformes > Somniosidae > Somniosus > Somniosus microcephalus. The sequence continues at coordinate 96,489,394 of NC_140997.1, forward strand.
TGGCCAATATTTATCCCTCACCCAATATCACTAAAAAACAAATAATCTGGTCATTATCACATTGCTATTTGTGGGAGCTTGCTGTGTGTAAATTGGCTGCCACATTTCCTACATTACAACAGGGACTATATTTTGGAAGTACTTCATTGGCTGTAAAGTGCTTTGGGATGTCCTGAGGTTGTGAAAGGCACTAAATAAATGCAAGATCTTGCTTTCTTTCTTTTGGTCTCCTCTGAAACTGGAAAAATTGTGGCTTTGCTAAGGAGGCCAGACATAGGTTACAACATTTTTTTTATTGCAATTATTAAAACATTTTTTATGCTCTGTACTTGTTGTCAGTCAGGCTATAATCTTAAGATGTCAAAGATGTGGTTATTTTGGAGCCATCTCATGGAATCATAGAATCTTACAGCACAGAAGGAGGCCATTCGGCCCATCGTGCCTGTGCCAGCTCTCTCAAAGAGCTGTCCAATTAATGTCAGCCCCCCTGCTCTTTCCCATAGCCCTGCAAAATTTTCCCCTTCAGGTATTTATCCAATTCTCTTTTGAAAGTTATTATTGAATCTGCTTCCACCATCCTTTCAGGCAGCACATTCTAGATCATACCAAGTTGCTGCGTAAAAAAATTTCTCCTAATCTCCCCTCTGGCATTTTTTGCCAATTACCTTAAATCTGTGTTCTCTGGTTACCGACCTCCTGCCAATGAAAACAGTTTTGTCCCTATTTACTCTATCAAAACCCCTCATACTTCTCCTGAGGTAATTCTTTAATGTTTGATGGATGTGCCGCATGTGCGAAAATCAGTCACAGAAGGAGACAGAGGAAGGGCATTCTACCCACCAGATGGGAGCAGCGACATTGTTCAGAGATCAGCTGTCACATCCCTGAGTACCGTGGAAACAGCTTGAAGTGAGCTGGGAGCAGCGTGACACACAAACTTCATCCTTAGCTCCTCAAACAAGCAGAGCATGCTTTGTTATAATTAGAGGCAGTTCTGACACTCCGAGAGGAAGAATGTGAAATGGTTCTTTATCAATATCGTTCTTGTACCACCCACCTGAGGGTAATTTAAGGAATTGCACTTTTACTTATTGGAATATTACCTTAGTGTTATTAAAGGAAAACACTCCTGAAAATGGTAATGGGTGGTTTAAAAAATTGTATATTGCAGTGGGCTGAGTGAATAGTGACCCTCAGTCTAATGTAGAACTGAAAGCTGCCATTTTGAGGGGCAAATTACATTGTTGTCATGGATACTGTCATGGAGACCGTCATGAAGACTGTCATCAATATCGTCATGGAGACCGTCATGGATAGCTGTGGGATCGTGGCCCATGGATTTGCGAGGCCGTAATATTCTTCATCAGTTCTAGCTGATTCACCCACCACACTCACGGCTCCATTGTCACGTTCTCTGCTGACTACGTTTAATGGACCCCTGACATTCACACTCTGGATGGAAAGCATCTGCTCCTTCAAGAGACAATCTGGCACAGCCCCATCTGTTAGACCAAAGATATTCAAACTATTACCAAATATTCAAAATAAACGTGCTCATCAGCACCATTACAAAACTGTGATTGGGAATCAACAGAAGAAAACATAGGAACAGAAAAGGGGATTCAAAGTCAACAATCACAGTCTTTTTTGATTGATCTCAATCTCACCTTCTCACTATAATCTTTCTGCTAACTCTTCCTCCAGAAATACATCTAGTTGCATTTTGAATCCATTTATAATATTAGTTACCCTGATAACCAATGCCCAAGGGGTGGAAATCGCACTGCATGATATTAGTAATGATTGTTAATGTCCTTATATAAAACTCCATTTTAACAACCCGTTCAAAATAAGTGGGTCCATGCCTTCATTAAAATAGTGGACAAAAGAATTTCACATGCACATTTTAACTATCTTCAGCTGCTTCATTAATAACCTTCCCACCATCATAAGGTCAGAAGTGAGGCTGTTCGCTGATGACTGCACAGTGTTCATCTCCATTCACAACTCCTCAGATAATGAAGCAGCCCATGCTCACATGCAGTAAGACCTGGACAACATCCAGGCTTAGGCTGATAAGTGGCAAGTAACATTCGCCAGCATAACCATCTCCAACAAGAGAGAGCCTAACCATCTCCCCTTGCCATTCAATGGCATTACCATCACAGAATCCCCCACTATCAACAGCCTATGGTCACTATTGACCAGAAACTCAACTGGACCAGCCACATAAATTCTGTGCCAGATTAGATTAACGTCAGGGCTGTAGTGTAAAGACCTGAAAACATAAAAATATTAAATATGCTCAGAAGCTCTGTTGCATTTTGCTGTTTTGCAACTAAAAGTGTTTTTTCATAGACATAGGAAGCTAGCATATAGGAACAGGAGGAGGCCATTCAGCCCTTCGAGCTGGTTCCACCATTCAATTAGATCAAGGTTGACCTGTACCTTAACTCCATCTACCCACCTTGGTTCCATAACCTTTGCCCAACATGGCACAGGCAAATTATGTTGATCAAAGTCAGAGATGTCAATGCTAGCAACAGAACTGTTATACTTTATGTTCCTATGTTTACCCCAGTGCAGCACTAAACACTCGCAAGTATAACTATGGGTTAAAGAATGACATTTCATCCCCTCAGCCTGAACAATCTCTCCCTTGGTCAGAACCTCTAAGTCGGTGTGATACCATTTGACCAGCAAGTCTGATTGACATTTCAATGTCAATTAGTGCCAAATTACAGAGAGTTTTGCTCTGTGCAGTCGCACACATTGTTAATTGGATTGGGATTGCCCAAATTTATTTCATTTAGGACCCTTTGTGGAGAGAAGAAACTTTTATCACATCAACCTGGGTTGGATTGAATTCCAGGACTCGGCCATTTTGTTTAAAAATATATAGTCGATAATTACTTTCTGAGGATCACTGTTTAACAATCAAAGTATCTTCTGGCTCACGGTCTTTTTATTAACATATACTGTGTGCGAAAGCATCTTGCTTTGGACTTGTCAGATGTTTGTATGACGGAGTCTATAGCTGACACAGAGGAGCTGATGCACAGATGTTTACAGCTTTGCCAGTTATCTTTGGATGACAGAGCTCAAATCCAATGCAGAAAGGTCACATGAGGTAATCACACAGAGGGTGAGCGATTCTCCCTTTCTTTGTAGCACTGAACCATGAGAAATTAAAACGGCTTCTCACCTCTGTTTTGCATTGGATAATTTTATGAAAGATATTTTAAGTTAGGGTCAAGACCATTGGAAATTATGCTAATTTCTTGCATTGTTTAAATGCTAATTTGCAAAGCCTAATTCACTGGCAGGGTCATTTAAATGCTGATAATACTGTAGTGGGTAGTAGGAATGATCATTTTGGAGTCAGAGGGATATGCTAAGATGTCAGCTGTGGCTCAGTGGGTAGCACTCTCGCCTCTCTGAGTCAGAGGTTGTGGGTTTCAAGTCTCACTCCAAAGACATGAGCACAAAATGAGCTGATACTAAAGTGCCTGTAGTGAGGTGCTGTCTTTCGGATGAGATGTTAAACCGAGGCCCCGTCTGCCCTCTCAGGTGGATGCAAAAGATCCAAATGGCATGATTCCAAGAAGAGCAGGGGAGTTCTCCCCGGTGTCCTGGCCAATATTTATTCCTCACTCATCATCTCATTGCTATTTGTGGGAGCTTGCTGTGCGCAAATTGGCTGCTGCGTTTCCTACATTACAACAAACATAGAAACATAGAAACATAGAAGATAGGAGCAGGAGTAGGCCATTCGGCCCCTCGAGCCTGCTCCGCCATTCAATGCGATCTTGGCTGATCATCCAAATTCAGTACCCGGACCCTGCTTTCTCCCCATATCCCTTGATCCCTTTAGCCTTAAGTTGGCTACACTACAGAAATGCTTCATTTGAGAGGTCCTGCAGTCACGAAAGATGCTATATAAATGGCAAGATGTCTGGCAGGCAAAACATAGAAACAAAACATAGGCCTAGAAAGTCGTCTTAGGCGGTGGCGCAAAGCAGTCGGTATCTTACTGGCCGCCCGTTTTACGCAGCGCCTGATGTTCAGTCCATTGCAGTCAGTGGATCTGACTATCAGGCGCTGTGTATAGCAGGCGGCCGGTCCGATACCGCCCGTTTTACGCAGCGCCTGAGATGAATTTCTAGGCCATAGTCTCAAGAATAGTCTGGACCTTGAAAGAGGCCCAGAAGAAGTTTCATGACTTCTGGAATGCCAGTGTTAAACCGGAGAAATAGCGATAATCTAGTAGCAAGGGATAGATATGGCAAAGAGAGCCATATATGGAGAGCAACTTTTATTTTTCTGTAATGGGCAGAAGGGATGATCGTTTTGGAATGATTGGGATATGCTCAGGTGCCAGCCTTGGATCAGTGGTAGCATTCTCGCCTCCGAATTAATCTGTAAATAAATAGAAAAAATCCCTGCAAAACTGAGGCCAAACACAAAATGCTGGAAATACTCAACAGGTCAGGCAGCATCTGTGGAGAGAACACACAGGTTAATGTTTTTGGCGGTCATTCATTCTGGAGAATTGGATGAATGGGGTTTGGCCACCTGGGATCATCACCCCACCCCAAGACCACATGGTCACCCCACCCCAAGACCACACGGTCACCCTACCCCAAGACCACACGGTCACCCCACCCCAAGTCTACACTTTCATCCCACCCCAAGCCCACATGGTCACCCCAACCCCAGAGCACACTGTCACCCCACTCCAAGGCCACACGGTCACCCCACCCCAAGACCACATGGTCAGCCCACCCCAAGAGCACACTGTCACCCCACTCCAAGGCCACACGGTCACCCCACCCCAAGATCACACAGTCACCCCACCCCAAGAGCACACTGTCACCCCACCCCAAGACCACACCGTCATCCCACCCCAAGACCACACGGTCAGCCCACCCCAAGACCAAACTGTCAACCCACATAAAGACTACATGGACACCCCACCCGAAGACCACACTGTCACCCCACCCGAAGACCACACTGTCACCCCACCCCAAGACCACACGGTCAACCCGCCCCAAGAGCACACGGTCACCCCACCCGAAGACCACATTGTCACCCCACCCCAAGACCACACGGTCACCCCACCCCAAGACCACATGGTCACCCCACCCCAAGACCACACTGTCACCCCACCCCTAGACCACACTGTCACCCCACCCCAAGACTACACCGTCACCCCACCCCAAGACCACAAGGTCACCCCACCCCAAGACCACACTGTCACCCCACCCCAAGACCACACGGTCAACCCACCGCAAGACCACACGGTCACCCCACCCCAAGACCACACTGTCACCCCACCCCAAGACCACACTGTCACCCCACCCAAAAAAGACCACACGATCACCCCACCCCAAGACCACACTGTCACCCCACCCCAAGGCCACACGGTCAGCCCACCCCAATATCACACCGTCACCCCACCCCAAGACCACACCGTCACCCCACCCCAAGACCACACCGTCACCCCACCCCAAGACCACACTGTCACACCACCCAAAGACCACACGGTCACCCCACCACAAGACCACACGGTCACCCCACCCCAAGACCACACGGTCACCCCACCCCAAGACCACACGGTCACCCCACCCCAAGACCACACTGTCACCCCACCCCAAGACCACACGGTCACCCCACCCCAAGACCACACGGTCACCCCACCCCAAGGCCACACGGTCACCCCACCACAAGACCACACGGTCACCCCACCACAAGACCACACGGTCACCCCACCCCAAGACCACACGGTCACCCCACCACAAGACCACACTGTCACCCCACCCCAAGACCACACGGTCACCCCACCCAAGACCACACGGTCACCCCACCCCAAGACCACACTGTCACACCACCCCAAGACCACACTGTCACCCCACCCCAAGACCACACGGTCACACCAACCCCAAGACCACACGGTCACCCCACCACAAGACCACACGGTCACCCCACCCCAAGACCACACGGTCAACCCACCACAAGACCACACTGTCACCCCACCCCAAGGCCACACGGTCAGCCCACCCCAAGATCACACGGTCACCCCACCCCAAGACCACACCGTCACCCCACCCCAAGACCACACCGTCACCCCATCCCAAGAGCACACTGTCACCCCACCCAAAGACCACACGGTCACCCCACCCTAAGACCACACGGTCACACCACCCCAAGACCAGAATGTCACCCCACCCCAAGATCACACTGTCACCCCACCCCAAGACCACACGGTCACCCCACCCCAAGACCACGCTGTCACCCCACCCCAAGACCAGACGGTCATCCCACCCCAAGACCACACGGTCACCCCACCACAAGACCACACGGTCACCCCAACCAAAGACCACACTGTCACCCCACCCGAAGACCACACGGTCACCCCGCCCCAAGACCACACGGTCACCCCACCCCAAGACCACACGGTCACCCCACCCCAAGACCACACTGCCACCCAACCCCAAGACCACACGGACACACCACCCCAAGACCACACGGTCACCCCACCCCAAGACCACACGGACACACCACCCCAAGACCACACGGTCACCCCACCCCAAGACCACACTGTCACCCCACCCCAAGACCACACTGTCACCCCACCCCAAGACCACACGGTCACCCCACCCCAAGACCACACGGTCACCCCACCCCAAGACCACACGGTCACCCCACCACAAGACCACACGGTCACCCCACCCCAAGACCACACGGTCACCCCACCCGAAGACCACACAGTCACCCCACCCCAAGACCACACTGTCACCCTACCCCAAGACCACACGATCACCCCACCACAAGGCCACATGGTCACCCCACCCCAAGAGCACACTGTCACCGCACCCCAAGACCACACGGACACCCCACCCCAAGACAACACGGTCACCCCACCGCAAGACCACACGGTCACCCCACCCAAAGACCACACGGTCACCCCAACCCAAGACCACATGGTCATCCCACCCCATGACCACATGGTCACCCCACCCCAAGACAACACGGTCACCCCACCCCAAGACCATACTGTCACCCCACCACAAGACCACACTATCACCCCACCTCAAGAACACACGGTCACCGCACCCCAAGACCACACTGTCACCACACCCCAAGATCACACGGTCACCCCACCCCAAGACCACACGGTCACCCCACCCCAAGACCACACGGTCACCCCACCCAAAGACTACACGGACACCCCAACCCAAGACCGCACGGTCAGCCCACCCAAAGACCACACGGTCACCCCACCCCAAGGCCACACAATCACCCCACCCAAAGACCACATGGACACCCCACCGCAAGACCACACTGTCACCCCACCCCAAGACCACACTGTCACCCCACCCCAAGAGCACTCGGTCAACCCACCCCAAGACCACACTGTCACCCCAGCCCAAGACCACACAGTCACCCCACCCAAAGTCTACACGGACACCCCAACCCAAGACCGCACGGTCACCCCACCCAAAGTCCACACGGTCAGCCCACCCCAAGACCACACAATCACACCACCCAAAGACCACATGGACACCCCAACCCAAGACCGCACGGTCACCCCACCCCAGGAACACACGGTCACCCCACCCCAAGACCACACGGTCACCCCACACCAAGACCACAGGGTCACCCCATCCCAAGACCACACGGTCACCCCACCCCAAGACCACATGGTCACCCCACCCAAAAAAGACCACACGGTCACCCCACCCCAAGACCACACTGTCACCCCACCCCAAGGCCACACGGTCACCCCACCACAAGACCACACTGTCACCCCACCCAAAGACCACACGGTCGCCCCACCCCAAGGCCACATGGTCACCCCACCACAAGAGCACACTGTCACCCCACACAAAGAGTACACGGACACCCCACACCAAGACCACACTGTCACCCCACCCCAAGACCACACGGTCACCCCGCCCCAAGACCACACTGTCACCCCACCCCAAGACCACATGGTCTCCCCACCCCATGACCACACTGTCACCCTACCCCAAGAACACACGGTCACCCCACCCCAAGACCACACTGTCACCCCACCCCAATACCACACTGTCACCCCACCCCAAGACCACACTGTCACCCCACCCCAAGACCACACTGTCACCCCACCCCAAGACCACACTTTCACCCCACCCCAAGGCCACACGGTCACCCCACCCCAAGACCACACGGTCACCCCACCCCAAGAACACACGGTCACCCCACCCCAAGACCACACAGTCACCCCACCCCAAGACCACACTGTCACCCCACACAAAGACTACACGGACACCCCACCCCAAGACCACATGGTCACCCCAGCACAAGATCACACAATCACCCCACCCCAGGACCACACGGTCAACCCACCACAAGATCACTCTGTCACCCCACTCCAAGACCACATGGTCACCCCACCCCAAGTCCACACGGTCACCCCACCCCAAGACCACACGGTCACCCCACACCAAGACCACATGGTCACCCCACCCCAAGACCACACGGTCACCCCACCCAAAGACCACATGGTCACCCCACACAAAGAACACGCGGTCACCCCACCCAAAGACCACACGGTCACCCCACCCCAAGACCACACTGTCACCCCACCCCAAGACCACACTGTCACCCCACCCCAAGACCTCACTGTCACCCCACCCCAAGACCTCACTGTCACCCCACCCCAAGAACACACTGTCACCCCACCCCAAGACCACACTGTCAACCCACCCGAAGACCACAAGGTCACCCCACCCCAAGATCACACTGTCACCCCACCCCAAGACCACACGGTCGCCCCACCCCAAGACCACACGGACGCCTCACCCCAAGACCACATGGTCGCCCCACCCCAAGACCACATGGTCACCCCACCCCAAGACCACACTGTCACCCCACCCCAAGACCACACGGTCGCCCCACCCCAAGACCACACGGACGCCCCACCCCAAGACCACACGGTCGCCCCACCCCAAGACCACATGGTCACCCCACCCCAAGACCACACGGTCACCCCACCCCAAGACCAAACGGTCACCCCACCCCAGGACAACACTGTCACCCCACCCCAAGACCACACTGTCACCCTACCCAAAGACTACACGGACACCCCAGCCCAAGACCACACTATCACCCCACCCCAAGACCACACTGTCACCCCACCCCAAGACCACACTGTCACCCCACCCAAAGACCACACGGACACACCACCCCAAGAACACACTGTCACCCCACTCCAAGACCACACGGTCACCCCACACCAAGACCACATGGTCACCCCACCCCAAGACCAAACGGTCACCCCACCCAAAGACCACATGGTCACCCCACCCAAAGAACACGCGGTCACCCCACCCAAAGACCACACGGTCACCCCACCCCAAGACCACACTGTCACCCCACCCCAAGACCACACTGTCACCCCACCCCAAGACCTCACTGTCACCCCACCCCAAGACCTCACTGTCACCCCACCCCAAGAACACACTGTCACCCCACCCCAAGACCACACTGTCAACCCACCCGAAGACCACAAGGTCACCCCACCCCAAGATCACACTGTCACCCCACCCCAAGACCACACGGTCGCCCCACCCCAAGACCACACGGACGCCTCACCCCAAGACCACATGGTCACCCCACCCCAAGACCACACGGTCACCCCACCCCAAGACCACACGGTCACCCCACCCCAGGACAACACTGTCACCCCACCCCAAGACCACACTGTCACCCTACCCAAAGACTACACGGACACCCCAGCCCAAGACCACACTATCACCCCACCCCAAGACCACACTGTCACCCCACCCCAAGACCACACTGTCACCCCACCCAAAGACCACACGGACACACCACCCCAAGAACACACTGTCACCCTACCCCAAGACCACATGGTCTCCCCACCCCAAGACCACAGTGTCAATCCACCCCAAGACCACACGGTCACCCCACCCCAAGACCACAATGTCAGCCCACCCAAAGACTACACGGACACACCAGCCCAAGACCACACTGTCACCCCACCACAAGACCACACTGTCACCCCACACCAAGACCACACTGTCACCCCACCCAAAGACCACATGGACACCCCACCCCAAGACCACACTGTCACCCCACACCAAGACCACACTGTCACCCCACCCCAAGACGACACGGTCACCACTCCCCAAGACCAAAGGTTCACCCCACCCCAAGATCACACAGTCACCCCACACCAAGACCACACTGTCACCCCACCCCAAGTCCACACACTCACCCCAACCCAAGACCACACGGTCGCCCCACCCCAAGACCGCATGGTCGCCCCACCCCAAGACCACATGGTCGCCCCACCCCAAAACCACATGGTCAGCCCACCCCAAGACCACACTGTCACCCCACCCCAAGACCACACGGTCACCCCACCCCAAGACAACACGGTCACCCCACCCCAAGACCACATGGTCACCCCACCCCAAGACCTCACTGTCACCCCACCCCAAGACCACACGGTCACCCCACCTCAAGACCACAAGGTCATCCCACCACAAGACCACACGGTCACCCCACCCCAAGACCACACAGTCACCCCACCCCAAGACCACACGGTCACCCCATCCCAAGACCACATGGTCACCCCACCCCAAGACCACACTGTCACACCACCCCAAGACCACACAGTCACCCCACCCCAAGACCACACGGTCACCCCACCACAAGACCACTCTGTCACCCCACTCCAAGACCACATGGTCACCCCACCCCAAGTCCACACGGTCACCCCACCCCAAGACCACACGGTCACCCCACACCAAGACCACATGGTCACCCCACCCCAAGACCAAACGGTCACCCCACCCAAAGACCACATGGTCACCCCACCCAAAGAACACGCGGTCACCCCACCCAAAGACCACACGGTCACCCCACCCCCAAGACCACACTGTCACCCCACCCCAAGACCTCACTGTCACCCCACCCCAAGACCTCACTGTCACCCCACCCCAAGAACACACTGTCACCCCACCCCAAGACCACACTGTCAACCCACCCGAAGACCACAAGGTCACCCCACCCCAAGATCACACTGTCACCCCACCCCAAGACCACACGGTCGCCCCACCCCAAGACCACACGGACGCCTCACCCCAAGACCACATGGTCGCCCCACCCCAAGACCACATGGTCACCCCACCCCAAGACCACACGGTCACCCCACCCCAAGACCACAATGTCAGCCCACCCAAAGACTACACGGACACACCAGCCCAAGACCACACTGTCACCCCACCACAAGACCACACTGTCACCCCACACCAAGACCACACTGTCACCCCACCCAAAGACCACATGGACACCCCACCCCAACACCACACTGTCACCCCACACCAAGACCACACTGTCACCCCACCCCAAGACGACACGGTCACCACTCCCCAAGACCAAAGGTTCACCCCACCCCAAGATCACACAGTCACCCCACACCAAGACCACACTGTCACCCCACCCCAAGTCCACACACTCACCCCAACCCAAGACCACATGGTCGCCCCACCCCAAGACCGCATGGTCGCCCCACCCCAAGACCACATGGTCGCCCCACCCCAAAACCACATGGTCACCCCACCCCAAGACCACACTGTCACCCCACCCCAAGACCACACGGTCACCCCACCCCAAGACAACACGGTCACCCCACCCCAAGACCACATGGTCACCCCACCCCAAGACCTCACTGTCACCCCACCCCAAGACCACACGGTCACCCCAACTCAAGACCACAAGGTCACCCCAACACAAGACCACACGGTCACCCCACCCCAAGACCACACGGTCACCCCACCCCAAGACCACACGGTCACCCCATCCCAAGACCACATGGTCACCCCACCCCAAGACCACACTGTCACACCACCCCAAGACCACACAGTCACCCCACCCCAAGACCACACGGTCAGCCCACCCCAAGACCACACTGTCATCCCACCCCAAGGCCACACGGTCAGCCCACCCCAAGATCACACGATCACCCCACCCCAAGACCACACTGTCACCCCACCCCAGGATCACACGGTCACCCCAACCCAAGACCACACTGTCACCCCGCTCAAAGAGCACACGGTCACCCCACCCCAAGACCACATGGTCACCCCACCCCAAGACCACACTGTCAACCCACACCAAGACCACACTGTCACCCCACCCCAAGAACACACGGTCACCCCACCCCAAGACCACACTGTCGTCCCACCCCAAGACCACACTGTCGCCCCACCCCAAGACCACACGTTCACCCCAGCCAAAGACCGCACGGTCACCCCTCCCCAAGACCACACTGTCACCCCACCCCAAGACCACACGGTCACCCGAATCCCACCCCAAGACCACACGGTCAACCCACCCCAAGACCACACGGTCACCCCACCCCAAGACCACACTGTCACCCCACCTCAAGACGACATGGTCACCCGACCCCAAGATGACACGGTCACCCCACCCCAAGACCACACTGTCACCGAACCCCAAGACCACACGGTCACCCCAACCCCACCCCAAGACCACACGGTCACCCCACCCCAAGACCACACTGTCACCCCACCTCAAGACGACACGGTCACCCGACCCCAAGACGACACGGTCACCCCACCCCAAGACCACACTGTCACCGCACCCCAAGACCACATGATCACCCCACCCCAAGGTCACACAGTCACCCCACACCAAGACCACACGGTCACCCCACCCGAAGACCACACAGTCACCCCACCCCAAGACCACACTGTCACCCTACCCCAAGACCACACGATCACCCCACCACAAGGCCACATGGTCACCCCACCCCAAGAGCACACTGTCACCGCACCCCAAGACCACACGGACACCCCACCCCAAGACAACACGGTCACCCCACCGCAAGACCACACGGTCACCCCACCCAAAGACCACACGGTCACCCCAACCCAAGACCACATGGTCATCCCACCCCATGACCACATGGTCACCCCACCCCAAGACAACACGGTCACCCCACCCCAAGACCATACTGTCACCCCACCACAAGACCACACTATCACCCCACCTCAAGAACACACGGTCACCGCACCCCAAGACCACACTGTCACCACACCCCAAGATCACACGGTCACCCCACCCCAAGACCACACGGTCACCCCACCCCAAGACCACACGGTCACCCCACCCAAAGACTACACGGACACCCCAACCCAAGACCGCACGGTCAGCCCACCCAAAGACCACACGGTCACCCCACCCCAAGGCCACACAATCACCCCACCCAAAGACCACATGGACACCCCACCGCAAGACCACACTGTCACCCCACCCCAAGAACACACTGTCACCCTACCCCAAGACCACATGGTCTCCCCACCCCAAGACCACACTGTCAACCCACCCCAAGACCACACGGTCACCCCACCCCAAGACCACAATGTCAGCTCACCCAAAGACTACACGGACACACCAGCCCAAGAGCACACTGTCACCCCACCACAAGACCACACTGTCACCCCACAGCAAGACCACACTGTCACCCCACCCAAAGACCACATGGACACCCCACCCCAAGACCACACTGTCACCCCACACCAAGACCACACTGTCACCCCACCCCAAGACGACACGGTCACCACTCCCCAAGACCAAAGGTTCACCCCACCCCAAGATCACACAGTCACCCCACACCAAGACCACACTGTCACCCCACCCCAAGTCCACACACTCACCCCAACCCAAGACCACACGGTCGCCCCACTCCAAGACCGCATGGTCGCCCCACCCCAAGACCACATGGTCGCCCCACCCCAAAACCACATGGTCACCCCACCCCAAGACCACACTGTCACCCCACCCCAAGACCACACGGTCACCCCACCCCAAGACCACCCTGTCACCCCACCCCAAGACCACACTGTTTCCCCACCCCAAGACCACACGGTCACCCCACCCCAAGACCAAATTATCACCCAACCCCAAGACCACACGTTCACCCCACCCCAAGAGCTCAAGGTCACCCCACCCCAAAACCACACTGTCAGCCCACTCGAAGACCACATGGTCACCCCCACCCCAAGATCACACAGTCACCCCACCCCAAGAACACACTGTCACCCCACCCCAAGAACACACTGTCACCCCTCCCCAAGACCACCCTGTCACCCCACCCCAAGACCACACGGTCACCCCACCCCAAGACCACACTGTCACCCCACCGCAAGACCACATGTTCACCCCACCCCAAGACCACACGGTCACCCCACCACAAGCCAACATGGTCACCCACCCCAAGGTCACACTGTCACCCCACCCCAAGACCACACAGTCACCCCACCCAAAGTCTACACGGACACCCCAACCCAAGACCGCACGGTCACCCCACCCAAAGTCCACACGGTCAGCCCACCCCAAGACCGCACGGTCACCCCACCCAAAGTCCACACGGTCAGCCCACCCCAAGACCACACAATCACCCCACCCAAAGACCACATGGACACCCCAACCCAAGACCGCACGGTCACCCCACCCCAAGAACACACGGTCACCCCACCCCAAGACCACACGGTCACCCCACACCAAGACCACAGGGTCACCCCATCCCAAGACCACACGGTCACCCCACCCCAAGACCACATGGTCACCCCACCCAAAAAAGACCACACGGTCACCCCACCCCAAGACCACACTGTCACCCCACCCCAAGGCCACAAGGTCACCCCACCACAAGACCACACTGTCACCCCACCCAAAGACCACACGGTCGCCCCACCCCAAGACCACATGGTCACCCCACCACAAGAGCACACTGTCACCCCAAACAAAGAGTACACGGACACCCCACACCAAGACCACACTGTCAGCCCACCCCAAGACCACACGGTCACCCCGCCCCAAGACAACGTGGACACCCCAACCCAAGACCACATGGTCACCCCACCCCAAGACCACACTGTCACCCCACCCCAAGACCACATGGTCTCCCCACCCCATGACCACACTGTCACCCTACCCCAAGAACACACGGTCACCCCACCCCAAGACCACACTGTCACCCCACCCCAATACCACACTGTCACCCCACCCCAAGACCACACTGTCACCCCACCCCAAGACCACACTGTCACCCCACCCCAAGACCACACTTTCACCCCACCCCAAGGCCACACGGTCACCCCACCCCAAGACCACACGGTCACCCCACCCCAAGAACACACGGTCACCCCACCCCAAGACCACACAGTCACCCCACCCCAAGACCACACTGTCACCCCACACAAAGACTACACGGACACCCCACCCCAAGACCACATGGTCACCCCAGCACAAGATCACACAATCACCCCACCCCAGGACCACACGGTCACCCCACCACAAGACCACTCTGTCACCCCACTCCAAGACCACATGGTCACCCCACCCCAAGTCCACACGGTCACCCCACCCCAAGACCACACAGTCACCCCACACCAAGACCACATGGTCACCCCACCCAAAGACCACGCGGTCACCCCACCCAAAGACCACACGGTCACCCCACCCCAAGACCACACTGTCACCCCACCCCAAGACCACACTGTCACCCCACCCCAAGACCTCACTGTCACCCCACCCCAAGACCTCACTGTCACCCCACCCCAAGAACACACTGTCACCCCACCCCAAGACCACACTGTCAACCCACCCGAAGACCACAAGGTCACCCCACCCCAAGATCGCACTGTCACCCCACCCCAAGACCACACGGTCGCCCCACCCCAAGACCACACGGACGCCTCACCCCAAGACCACATGGTCGCCCCACCCCAAGACCACATGGTCACCCCACCCCAAGACCACACTGTCACCCCACCCCAAGACCACACGGTCGCCCCACCCCAAGACCACACGGACACCCCACCCCAAGACCACACGGTCGCCCCACCCCAAGACCACACGGTCACCCCACCCCAAGACCACACGGTCACCCCACCCCAAGACCACACGGTCACCCCACCCCTGGACAACACTGTCACCCCACCCCAAGACCACACTGTCACCCTACCCAAAGACTACACGGACACCCCAGCCCAAGACCACACTATCACCCCACCCCAAGACCACACTGTCACCCCACCCCAAGACCACACTGTCACCCCACCCAAAGACCACACGGACACACCACCCCAAGAACACACTGTCACCCTACCCCAAGACCACATGGTCTCCCCACCCCAAGACCACACTGTCAACCCACCCCAAGACCACACGGTCACCCCACCCCAAGACCACAATGTCAGCCCACCCAAAGACTACACGGACACACCAGCCCAAGAGCACACTGTCACCCCACCACAAGACCACACTGTCACCCCACACCAAGACCACACTGTCACCCCACCCAAAGACCACATGGACACCCCACCCCAAGACCACACTGTCACCCCACACCAAGACCACACTGTCACCCCACCCCAAGACGACACGGTCACCACTCCCCAAGACCAAAGGTTCACCCCACCCCAAGATCACACAGTCACCCCACACCAAGACCACACTGTCACCCCACCCCAAGTCCACACACTCACCCCAACCCAAGACCACACGGTCGCCCCACCCCAAGACCGCATGGTCGCCCCACCCCAAGACCACATGGTCGCCCCACCCCAAAACCACATGGTCACCCCACCCCAAGACCACACTGTCACCCCACCCCAAGACCACACGGTCACCCCACCCCAAGACCACCCTGTCACCCCACCCCAAGACCACACTGTTTCCCCACCCCAAGACCACACGGTCACCCCACCCCAAGACCAAATTATCACCCAACCCCAAGACCACACGTTCACCCCACCCCAAGAGCTCAAGGTCACCCCACCCCAAAACCACACTGTCAGCCCACTCGAAGACCACATGGTCACCCCACCCCAAGATCACACAGTCACCCCACCCCAAGACCACACTGTCACCCCACCCCAAGAACACACTGTCACCCCACCCCAAGACCACACTGTCACCCCACCGCAAGACCACATGTTCACCCCACCCCAAGACCACACGGTCACCCCACCACAAGCCCACATGGTCACCCACCCCAAGGTCACACTGTCACCCCACCCCAAGACCACACAATCACCCCACCCCAAGACCACACTGTCACCCCACCCCAAGACCACACAGTCACCCCACCCAAAGACCACACTGTCACCCCACCCCAAGACCACACGGTCACCCCACCCCAAGACCACACGGTCACCCCACCCCAAGACCACACGTTCACCCCCACTCCAAGACCACATGGTCACACTGCCCCAAGATCACACTGTCACCCCACCCCAAGACCACACGGTCACCCCACCCCAAGATGACACTGTCACCCCACCCGAAGATCACAGGGTTACCCCACCCCAAGATCACACTGTCACCCCACCCCAAGACCACATGGTCACCCCTCTCCAAGACCACATGGTCACCCCGCCCCAAGACCACATAATTACCCAACCCCAAGACCACACTGTCACCCCACCCCAAGACCGCACGATCACCCCACCCCAAGACCACACGGTCACCCCACCCCAAGACCACACGGTCACCCCACCCCAAGACCACATGGTCACCCCACCCCAAGACCACACGGTCACCCCACCCCAAGACCACACGGTCACCCCACCCCAAGACCACACAGTCACCCCACCCCAAGACCACACATTCACCCCACCCCAAGACCACACAGTCACCCCACCCCAAGATCACACTGTCACCCCACCCCAGGACCACACTGTCACCCCACCCCAAGATCGCACGGTCACCCCACCCCAAGACCACATGTTCACCCCACCCCAAGACCACATGGTCACACCGCCCCAAGACCACACGGTCACCCCACCCCAAGACCACACTGTTTCCCCACCCCAAGACCACATGGTCACCCCACCCCAAGACCACATGTTCACCCCACCCCAAGACCACATGGTCACACCGCCCCAAGACCACACGGTCACCCCACCCCAAGACCACACTGTTTCCCCACCCCAAGACCACATGGTCACCCCACCCCAAGACCAAATTATCACCCAACCCCAAGACCACACGTTCACCCCACCCCAAGAGCTCAAGGTCACCCCACCCCAAAACCACACTGTCAGCCCACTCGAAGACCACATGGTCACCCCACCCCAAGATCACACAGTCACCCCACCCCAAGACCACACTGTCACCCCACCCCAAGAACACACTGTCACCCCACCCCAAGACCACACTGTCACCCCTCCCCAAGGCCACACTGTCACCCCACCCCAAGACCACATGGTCACCCCACCCCAAGAGCACATTGTCACCCCACCCCAAGACCACATGGTCACCCCGCCCCAGTAACTCAAGGGTACCCCACCCCAATAAATCAAGGGTACCCCACTCCAATAATTCAAGGGTACCCCACCCCAATAACACATGTTCACCCCAACCCAATAACTCATGGTCACCCCACCCCAATAACTCAAGGGCACCCCACCCCAATAACTCAAGGGCACGCCACCCCAATAACTGAAGGTCACCCCACCCCAATAACTCAAGGGCACCCCACCCCAAGAACTCACGAGACTCACCGGCAGCAGAGGCAGCGAGAGCGGCCCTGGGTAGAGACTGAGTGCAGAGACCGAGGATTTAAAGAGCGGGGCAAGAGAGAGAGAGGCCCAGACTCACCGGCAGCAGAGGCAGCGAGAGCGGCCCTGAGTGGAGACTGAGCGCAGATACTGAGTGCAGTTTAAACAGAGTGCTGCGAGTTGGGTGAGTCAGGGAGTTAGGTGAGGAGTGGAAGGAGTGACAAACCTTTGAGGGCAGCCGAATTTGAGGACACTCCATAATCCCTCACGGTTGACAGTGTCGAAGGCATTTGTGAGATCAAAGAAGGCCATGTACAGCAGTTGGTGCTGTTCCCTGCATTTCTCTTGTAATTGATGTGCGGTCAAGATCATGTCCATTGTGTCCTTTAGTGGGCGGAATCCGCATTGCGACTCTGGGAGGAGCTCTTCGGCCACTGGGAAAAGATGATTGATGAGGATTCTTGCGATGACTTTCCCTGTGGCAGACTGCAGGGAAACTCTTCTGTAATTGCAGCAATCGGACTTGTCACCTTTCTTGAAGATGGTCACAATTACGGCATCTCTGAGATCCCCTGGCATGCTCTCCTCCTTCCAGATAAGAAAAATGAGTTCATGGATTCGTGCCAGTAGTGCTTCTCCGCCATGCTTTAGTGCCTCAGTGGGGATTCCATCTGCTCCTGAGGCCTTGTTGTTCTTCAGTTGTCGGATGGCCTTTTCCACCTCATGCTGGGCTGGGGTTGTGCTGAGATGGTGGTGGGTAGCATGCTGTGGGATGGAGTTGAGGACACTCATGTCGAAGACAGAGCTATGGTTAAGGAGATCTTTGAAGTGCTCCTTCCAGCAGGCACTGACTGCCTCTCTGTCCCTGATGAGTACCTCTCCGTTCTTGGCCCACAGTGGGGTAGGGCCTTGGGTGCTTGGGGTGCAGATGGTCTTGACTGCGCTAAAGAATCCATGCACATTGTGGTTGTCGGCTAGCTACTGGATCTCCTGCGCTTTCTCCACCCACCATCTGTTCTTTAGCTCGCAAGTTTTTTTTTCCTGGCCAACGGTTCCACCACAGACCCAATTCACATATGAACCGGGGTCAAGCAAGGCTGTGTCATCACACCAACGCTCTTCTCGATCTTCTTTGCTGCAATGCTCCATCTCACCCTCAGTCAGCTCCCCACTGGAGTAGAGCTTATTTACAGAACAAACGGGAAACTGTTCAACCTCCGTCGCCTCCAGTGCAGATCCAAGGTCGTCTCATCCTCTGTCATCAAATTAAAGTATGCAGACGATGCTTGCGTCTGCGCTCACTCAGAGGTTGAACTCCAAACCATCATCAACACCTTCACCGAAGTGTACGAGAGCATGGGCCTTACACTAAACATCTGTAAGAGAAAGGTCCTCTACCAACGTGCCCCTGCCACACAGTACTGCCCCCCGATTATCAAAATCCATGACAAGACCTTGGACAACGTGAACCACTTTCCATACCTCGGGAGCCTACTGTCAACAAGGGCAGACATCGATGACGAAGTCCAACACCACCTTCAGTGTGCCAGTGCAGCCTTCGGTCACCTGAGGAAGAGAGTGTTTGAAGACCAGGACCTCAAACCCAACACTAAACTCATGGTCTACAGAATAGCAGTGATACCCGCCATGCTGTATGCCTCAGAGACATGGACCATGTTCAGCAGGCACCTCAAAGCACTGGAGAGGTACCACCAATGCTGCCTCCACAAGATCCTGCAAATCCATTGGCAGGATAGGTGCACCAATGTCAGTGCTCTTGCTCAGGCCAACATCCCCACCATCGAAGCTTTGACCACGCTCAATCAGCTCCGATGGATGGGTCACATCGTCCGCATGCCCGATACGAGACTCCCAAAACAAGCGCTCTACTCGGAGCTCCGGCACGGCAAGAGAGCCCCAGGTGGGCAGAGGGAATGCTTCAAGGACACCCTCAAAGCCTCCTTGAAAAAGTGTAACATCCCCACCGACACCTGGGAATCTCTGGCCCAAGACCGCACAAAGTAGAGGAGAAGCATCTGGGAAGGTGCCGAACACCTCGAGTCTCTTCGCCGGGAGCAAGCAGAAGCCAAGCACAGGCAGCGCAAGGAGCGCACGTCAATCCAAGCACCCCACCCACCCGCCCCTTCAACCACCGTCTGCCCCACCTGTGACAGAGACTGTAGGTCCCGCATTGGACTCATCAGTCACCTGCGAGCTCATTTTTAATGTGGAAGCAAGTCATCCTCGGTTCCGAGGGACTGCCTAAGAGAGAAGAGAGAAGAGAGGAAGGAGGAGCTCTCTTGCTTTGTCTTTGTTTTTCCCCAACTTTTCACCCTGTAGGAATTGGTTCTTACTGTACACCAAGGAAAGAGTCCGAGAGCAGGAGCAACAACTGCGAAACCGCGAAAATGACATCACAACCAGGGAAGGAGCTGATTGGTAATTAGGACCTGGTGAGTATTTCTACAGTCCAGTCGTTAAAGTCAAAGTAAGGTCTCTAGTTTAGCGTAAATAGTGTTTAAAGGGGAGTAAGGTCTCTAGTGTATTTAATATTCTTTAATTTAAAGGAAGTAAAGGGAGTAAATTAAGGGTAGGACATGGCAGGGCAGCTCGGCTGCATGGAGTGATCCTCCTGTGCTATGTGGGAAGTCAGGGACATTTTAGGTGACCAGGGCGAACACATGTGCAGGAAGTGTCTCCAGCTGCAGCTACTCGAAATCCACGTTTCGGAGCTGGAGCTGCGGCTGGAGTCACTGTGGAGCATCCGCAAAGCTGAGATCTTCATGGATAGCACGTTTAACAAGGTGGTCACACCGCAGGTAAAGAGTGCACAGGTAGACAGGAAATGGGTGACCGCCAGACCGAGCAAAAGAACTAGGAAGGTAGTGCAGGAGTCCCCTGGGTCCATCACCCTCGCCAACAGATTTTCCATTTTGGATGCTGCTGGGGGAGATGGTTTCTCAGGGGAATGCAGCAAGATCCAAGTCTGTGGCACTATGAGTGGCTCAGCTGCACAGGAGGGGAGGAAAAAGAATGGGAGAGCAATAGTGATAGGGGGTTCTATCATAAGGGGAACAGATAGTCATTTCTGTGGCCGCAGACATGACTCCAGGATGGTATGTTGCCTGCCTGGTGCCAGGGTCAAGGATGTCACTGAACGGCTGCAGGGCATTCTGAAGGGGGAGGGCGAACAGTCAGAGGTCATGGTTCACATTGGTACCAACGACATGGGTAGGAAGAGGGATGAGGTCCTTCAACAAGAATTTAGGGAGCTAGGTAGCAGATTAAAAAGCAGGACCTCAAAGGTTGTACTCTCTGGATTACTCCCGGTGCCACGTGCTAGTGAGTATAGGAATAGGAGGATAGAGCAGATGAATGTGTGGCTAAAGAGTTGGTGCAGGAGGGAGGGCTTTAGTTTCCTGGATCACTGGGTCTGCTTCTGGGGAAGGTGGGACCTGTACAAGTCGGACGGGTTGCACCTGAACCAGAATGGAATCAACATCCTTCATCCTTGCGAGGAGGTTTGCTAGTACTGTTGGCGGGGGTGGGGGGGGGCAGGTTTAAACTAACTTGGCAGGGGGATGGGATATGGATTGGGTTATAGTAGGGGGTGAAGCACAGCCAAATATAGAGGAAAAAACAAGTCAGCCTGGAAGGCAGAGCAAATATGTAACGGCACATGGGAGTATGGCAAGGCTGGATGGCATTCATTTTAATGCAAGGAGTCTTGTGAGTAAGGCAGATGAATTGAAGGTGTGGATGAACACATGGGAGTATGATATTGTTGCTATCACAGAGACATGGTTGAGGGAGGGGCAGGAGTGGCAGCTCAATATTCCGGGGTATTGTAGGATTCGCAAAATCCAGGAAAATACAGCCTACATTTTAAAACCCCTGAAATGGCCACATTTTTAAGAGCACAAGATGGAGTCGGCAGATCACATGACTCATTTCAGAAGGACATACCACTGCAATACCTTAAAGAAACCTGAGTCACCACCGATTGGAAAATTCCAGACTGACTGCAATTGATATGGTAATAAAGGTAGCAGCAGTAACGAAGTCAAAAACAAAGGACTTGCACTTGAAAAGGTCATGTTAATCGCCAGATAAACGTAAACCCATCACTGAAATCACAGAGCACAGACAAGACCCATTATCTGCATCAAACTCAGCGGGACACGGGACATAACCCATCAGTTTGGTTTCGGCCACGATTAAAGTCATTAAACTAAAGTACCAGCTTTTGTCAAAGTAGCCGGCCCAAAACTTTGACAAAAGAAAACCCCTGATTTGGTGCCAAAGATAAGGGCAAGGAAACGGTATAACTGTTGGGGGAAAATCGACGGGCAGAAGGTACGATCGGAGGCAGAGAACGAGAGGTTAAGGTTAAGTTGAACGGTTCGAGTGGAGAGGTCCGATTAGGAGGTTCGATTACGGTTCGAGGAGCACGGAGGTTCTACAAGTTCGAGCAGGAGAGCAGGTTCAGGAGCCCGTCCCAGAAGGAAGATCAATCGGGAATCCCGGAAACTACAGGAGCACCAAGGTCGAGGACAGTTTTAAAACCCCGGTGAGCATAGAGGCCCAACTCCACCTAGCTGACCCAGTAGAGGGATACTTTAGAGACGAGAGGGTTTTAATATTAAGGGCTTTGTAATCGGGAGTGTTATTTATCCTTCGTTGTACCGCGCGCTTTCCCCACCCCCGTTTTATTATACCGCAGCTAATGAATTGATGTATTTTAAGATAGTCAAAGTAATTCTTGTGTGTTAAATTTTAGTTCCCATTGGGAGGCATGTTAATGATTTTGTCTGTGTTGTTTCTTTGTTCCCTGTGTTTTTATTCTCCTTATAAATAAAGAAACCATTACTTTTAAAACTTACCTTGTCTCACCTGATCCATTTGTCTTCTGAGTCACAAGTTGGGCCAACACATCAAGGTAGTCTGGCAATAAGTCCAGTGTCTAGAATCAGTGAGGGGGGGAGCGCTTCGAAACCGCTCACGAGCAGTGTGAAATCAAGAATCGATCTCGCACACCACAAGCTCGTTAAAAAGACCCCTTACAGTATAGAATCTTCAGGTGAGACAGAGGGGTTGTAAAAGAGGAGGGGGTGTCACAATATTAATCAAGGAGTCAATTACTGCTACAAGGAGAGATGATATCTTAGCAGGTTCCGCTAATGAGGCCATATGGGTAGAACTTACAAATAAAAAAGGGGCAAGCACTTTGCTGGGAGTGTACTATAGGCCCCCGAACAGTCAGGGGGAGATAGAGGAACAGATATGTAGGCAAATCTCAGAGAAGTGTAGAAATAATAGGGTAATAATAGTAGGGGATTTCAACTTCCCCAATATTAACTGGGATAGTCAGAGTGTGAAAGGCTTAGAGGGTGTGGAATTCTTAAAGTGCATCCAGAAGAGCCAGCATGTAGAAAGTCCTACAAGAGAGGGGGCAGTACTGGACCTAATTCTAGGGAATGTAGCCGGGCAAGTGGTAGATGTGTCAGTAGGAGAGCATTTTGGTGACAGTGACCATAATTCGGTGAGATTTAAGGTAGTCATGGAAAAGGACAAAGATGGACCAGAAATAAAGGTTCTAAAGTGGAGGAAGGACGGTTTAAATATGATAAGGCAGGACCTGGCCAAAATGGACTGGGATCAGCTACTTGTAGTAAAATCCACATCAGAGCAATGGGAGTCTTTCAGAAAGGAAATAGAGAGAGTACAGCACCAACATGTTCCTTTAATGGTCAAGGGTGGGACCAACATGCCCAGGGAACCCTGGATGTCAAGGGATATACAAGAATGGATTAGGAAAAAAAGGGAGGCCTTTGGCAGAAACAAAGGACTAAAAACAGTGGAAGCCCTAGAGGAGTATATAAAGTGCAGGGGGGGTACTTAAAAAAGAAATTAGGAGAGCGAAGAGGGGGCATGAAAAAACACTGGCCGGCAAAATAAAGGAAAATCCCAAGGTGTTTTATAAGTATATTAAGGGCAAGAGGATAAACAGGGAAAGAGTAGGGCCCATTAGGGACCAAAGTGGCAACCTGTGTGTGGAGCCAGAAGATATAGGTGAGGTTTCAAATGAATATTTTGCATCTGTGTTCACTATGGAGAAGGACGATGTAGGCATAGAAATCAGGCAGGGGGTTTGTAATATTCTTGAACAAATTAGTGCTGAGAGGGAGGAGGTACTAACGGTTTTAGCAGGCTTAAAAGTGGATAAATCCCCAGGCCCTGATGAGATGTATCCCAGGCTGCTGTGTGAGGCAAGGGAGGAGATTGCAGGGGCTCTGACACAAATTTTCAGAACCTCTCTGGCCACAGGGGAGGTGCCAGAGGACTGGAGAACAGCTAACGTAGTAGCATTGTTCAAGAAGGGTAGTAGGGATAAACCAGGGAATTACAGGCCAGTGAGCCTAACATCAGTGGTAGGGAAATTATTGGAAAAAATTCTGAGGGACAGAATTAGTCTCCATTTGGAGAGGCAGGGATTAATCAGGAATAGTCAGCATGGCTTTGTCAGGGGGAGATCGTGTCTGACCAATTTGATTGAATTTTTTTGAGGGGGTGACTAGGTGTGTGGATGAGGGTAGTGCAGTTGATGTAGTCTACATGGACTTCAGTAAGGCTTTTGACAAAGACCCACATGGATGACTGGTCAAGAAGGTGAGATCCCATAGATCCAGGGCAATTTGGCACATTGGATCCAAAATTGACTTCGTGGCAGGAGGCAGAGAGTGATGGTCGAAGGTTGTTTTTGTGACTGGAAACCTGTGTCCAGTGATGTACCACAGGGATCAGTGCTGGGTCCTTTGCTGTTTGTAGTGTACATTAATGATTTAGATATGAAATTAGCAGGTATGCTGAGTAAGTTTGCAGATGACATGAAAATTGGTGGAGTGGTATATAGCAAAGAGGGAAGCCTCAGGCTGCAGGACGATATAGATGTGATGGTTAGATGGGCAGAATAGTGGCAAATGGAATTTAACCTCGAAAAGTGTGAGGTGATGCATTTTGGGAGGACTAACAAGGCAAGGGAATATACAATGAATGGTAGGACCCTAGGAAGGACAGAGGATCAGATGGACCTTGGTGTGCATGTACATAGATCGCTGAAGGCAGCAGGACAGGTAGATAAGTTGGTTAAAAAGGCATATGGGATAGAATATAAGAGCAGGGAGATTATGATGGAGCTGTACAAAATGCTAGTTAGGCCACAACTGGAATACTGTGTGCAGTTCTGGTCAACACACTATAGGAGGGGTGTGATTGCATTGGAGAAGGTGCAGAGGAGATTCACCAGGATGTTACCTGGGCTGGAGTGCTTCAGCTATGAAGAGAGACTGGACAGGCTGGGGTTGTTTTCCTTAGAGCAGAGAAGGCTGAGGGAGGCCTGATTGAGGTGTACAAAATTATGAGGGGCATAGATAGGGCAGATAGAAAGGAACTTTCCCCCTTAGTAGAGGGGTCAATAACCAAGGGGCATAGTTTCAAGGTCAGGGGCAGGAGGTTTAGAGGGGATTTGAGGAAAAACTTTTTCACCCAGAGGGTGGTTGAAATCTGGAACTCACTGCCTGAAAGGGTGGTAGAGGCAGGAACCCTCACAACATTCAAGAAGTGTTTAGATGAGCACTTGAAACACCATAGCATACAAGGCTATGGACCAAGTGCTGGAACATGGGAGTAGAATAGACATTGCTTGATGGCTGGTGCGGACACGATGGGCTGAAGGGCCTCTTTCTGTGCTGTATGACTCTATGACTCTATGACTCTATGACGGTCACCCCACCCCAAGACCACATATTCACCCCACCCCAATAACTCAAGGGCACCCCACCCCAATAACGCAAGGGTGCCCCTCCCCAAGGCCACATGGTCACCCTACCCCAAGAGCACATGGTCATCCCACCCCAAGAACTCAATGACCCGATACAAGCCCTAACGTTGCTTCAGCAATGGTTGGTAAAGTATGGAAGATCCATAGAAAAATAACCACTGCAATAATTAATAAAATTCCCTGGTTTTGGGCATTCAGAATGGGCAGAGTGTCTACCATTAACCACATGGTGCACACAAGAATCAATCCAACTGGAATGTTTTAGTCAGTTACATAAGAACATAAGAAGTAGGAGCAGGAGTAGGCCATACAGCCCCTCATGCCTGCTCCGCCATTCAATAGGATCATGGCTGATCCGAACCTAGACTCACATCCACTTCCCTGCCCGCTCCCTGTAACCCCTAATTCCCTTATCAGCTAGGAAACTGTCTATCTCCGTTTTAAATTTATTTAATGTCGCAACTTCCACAGCTCTCTGAGGTAGCAAATTCCACAGATTCACCACCGTCTGAGTGAAGAAGTTTCTCCTCATCTCAGTTTTGAAACGGCAGCCCCTTATTCTAAGATTATGCCCCCTAGTTCTAGTCTCGCCCATCAGTGGAAACATCCTCCCCGCATCCACCCGATCAAGCCCACTCACAATCTTATATGTTTCGATAAGATCGCCTCTCATCCTTCTGAATTCCAATGAGTAGAGGCCCAACCTACTCAACCTTTCCTCATAAGTCAACCCCCTCATCTCCGGAATCAACCGAGTGAACCTTCTCTGAACTGCCTCGAGAGCAAGTATATCTTTTCTTAAATATGGAAACCAAAACTGTACGCAGTATTCCAGGTGTGGCCTTACCAGTACCCTGTATAACTGAAGCAAGACTTCCCTGCTTTTATACTCCATCCCCCTTGCAATAAAAGCCAAGATTCCATTGGCCTTCCTGATCACCTGCTGTACCTGCATACTAACCTTCTGTGTTTCATGCACCAGGACCCCCAGATCCCTTTGTACTGTAGCACTTTGCAGTTTCTTTCCATTTAGATAATAACTTGCTCTTTGATTTTTTCTGCCAAAGTGCGTAACTTCACACTTTCCAACATTATATTCCATCTGCCAAATTTCTGCCCACTCACTTAGCCTGTCTATGTCCTTTTGCAGGTTTTTTATGTCCTCCTCACTCACTGCTTTCCCTCCCATCTTTGTATCGTTGGCAAACTTGGATAAGTTGCACTTGGTCCCCTCCTCCAAATCGTTAATATAGATTGTAAAGAGTTGGGGTCCCAGCACCGACCCCTGCGGAACACCACTAGTTACTGATTGCCAACCCGAGGTTATCTTTACCTGATTAAATGGACCAACTGACTATTGACTTACCAGGTAATCTTTTCAGCCAAATTGTTAAACTATTTTAGTGAAGTCCCGGGATAAAAGGAGTAAAATCTCCATGTTTCCAATAATTCACTGATGGTGCGAATGGAGTTGAAACAGTAATGAGTGACGAGACAACACACACTGGTTATTCAGGGACCTCGGGCAGAGCCACTCGCCCGTTTCTTGCCCCGCTTGCTCGCTGTTCTGATGTTGCAACATGACCGATGTGGAAAGTGACACAGGGGCGGAGCTTGAACTATCCGGATCTCAATCATTCCTCAGAGACCGACTGACGCAAAATCCTTTCCCACCAATAAATAGGCGCGGATGAAGGCGCCAAGAGCATTAATCGGCTTTGGGTCTGACGGCACTCGCCAGCTCCAACCTTCTCCCATCGCGGCTCCTTCACCCCAACAGCCTGGTGGAACAGCTAGGTCACCCTGAAGTACCTGGTCGCAATCCCCATCGCTGTCATGTTGGCTTTGCTGGTTGCCGCCGTCTTTCTCGTTACCGGCAGCAGCTCCATGGCATCGGGCCAGGACCCAAAGGCCACTCGGTTCGTCTGCACCTCCATCCCGTTGGACGCAGACCCGACATGCCCGGTCCCACCCATGCCGATTCAGGTTGGCACGCCCCAGGAGCAGGACCTCCGCGGTACCGTGATGCATCTGAGGGAGACTATCCTGCAGCAGAAGGAGACCATGGGCAACCAGAAGGAGACCATCAAGGAGCTGACCAGCAAGCTGACCAGATGTGAGAGCTCGGCGATGAGCGAGAGCGCCCAACTGGAAGCCAAGTACAAGGGCAGCCGGAGGAAACAGTACAAGACCAATGGCAAAGACACTATGGGCGATCTGCCCCGGGACCACAGCGAGGTGGTCGATCACCTGGGGCGGACCATACAAGCGCTGAAAGACAGACTCGCCAGTCTGGAGGTAAGATCCACAACTACAAGCCCGCAGGTAAAGATCTGGGAGATGGGGTCAACACACATCTCTTAGCGTGTTTCTATATTTTTACTGTGTGTCTATAGTCTGTCTGCTCCTTTGCCGTAAGAGAGCTATAAGTTTTCCGATGTGCTACAGCTTCGTTTGGAGTAGCGATACTGATAATATCTAGGCTCTTAGAGCCAGCTGTATCTCGGAGTGTGCATTGCAGAGTTCCAGCCAGGCTGGCGGAGGTTTAGCAGTGGGGCAGCAATGATAACCCCCTATATTTAGGATTACGACTCAAATTAATCCTTTCCACATCAGCCAGTAAAATATACCGACTCAGACACTGGCGACTGTTACACTCAGCTGGAGGAGCGTTCCCGGTACTGATCTCACCCGGGTCCTTAACTATCCCGGGTATTGAGCTGTCCCGGGTATTGAAATGTCTCGGGTGTTGAGCTGTCTGGGGATTGAGCTGTCCCAGGTGTTGAATTGTCCCGGGTGTTGAACTGTCCCGGATATTGAACTGTCCCCGGTGTTGAACTGTCCCGGGGGTTGAGCTGTCCCGGAGGTTGAACTGTCCCGGGTGTTGAACTGTCCCGGGGGTTGAATTGTCCCGGGGTTGAGCTGTCCCCGGTGTTGAACTGTCTCGGGTGTTGAGCTGTCTCGGGGGTTGAATTGTCCCGGGGGTTGAGCTGTCCCCGGTGTTGAACTGTCTCGGGGGTTGAACTGTCCCGGGGGTTGAGCTGTCCCCGGTGTTGAACTGTCCCGGGGGTTGAATTGTCCCGGGGTTGAGCTGTCCCCGGTGTTGAACTGTCCCGGGGGTTGAATTGTCCCGGGGTTGAGCTGTCCCCGGTGTTGAATTGTCCCGGGGGTTGAGCTGTCCCGGATGTTGAATTGTCCCGGGGGTTGAGCTGTCTCGGGTGTTGAGCTGTCCCGGATGTTGAATTGTCCCGGGTGTTGAACTGTCCCGGGGGTTGAATTCTCCCGGGGTTGAACTGTCCCGGGTGTTGAGCTGTCCCCGATGTTGAATTGTTCCGGGGGTTGAG
The DNA here is from genome assembly GCF_052327205.1 of Somniosus microcephalus. NCBI lineage: Eukaryota > Metazoa > Chordata > Chondrichthyes > Squaliformes > Somniosidae > Somniosus > Somniosus microcephalus. The sequence goes on from NC_140997.1 coordinate 96,519,180, forward strand.
CTGTCCCCGGTGTTGAATTGTCCCGGGGGTTGAGCTGTCCCGGGTGTTGAACTGTCCCTGGGATTGAGCTGCCCCGGTGCTGAACTGACCAAGGATCAATGACCGGAGCTGTCCTTGGTGCTGAAGCTCCAGAACTCTGAACTCCCGTCTGCTCTGCAGAGCTGATCTTGTTTTAAAATAATTGTTGATGTCACTGTCCACCAGCAGCTCACATTGTGGCTGAATTGGAGTACTGGGGGCAGCAGTGGATCGTCACCCAGCCCTTTAGCATATGCTCGACAATAACCAGCCTGAGCACGGATTATGGTTAAGGTTCGAGGTATAATATCGGTGATTGGATGTTATACACGGCGCATAATGGTTTTATAATGAAAGCTGGTTGCTTTATGAATAGGGCGAAAACAAGAGAGAAAAACAGATGGGAGTGTTCCTCTTTCAGTGAGAGAGAATCTGTTAGCTGCACCAACTCCTTGGCTCAAAACATCAGACAAAACAACGTCTGCCTTAGGGGTTTTTAGAGGCACGGGTCGCATTTGCCAGTGACACAGATGGAAATGGGTAGTAACAGCATTATATTCTGACCAAACACCAAATGCACATCTTTAAAGTTGAACAGAACTCCCTCACTCAAACTAGTTTCGCATCTACGTTGAAACAATTATCACTGATAACGATGTAATCTCATAGAAACATAGAAACATAGAAGATAGGAGCAGGAGTAGGCCATTCGGCCCCTCGAGCCTGCTCCACCATTCAATGAGATCATGGCTGATCATCCAAATTCAGTACCCTGTTCCTGCCTTCTCTCCATATCCCTTGATCCCTTTAACCTTAATCAATATATCCAACTCCTTCTTGAATATATTTAATGAATTGGCCTCTACTGCCTTCTTTGGCAGAGAATTCCACAGGTTTACCACTCTCTGGGTGAAGAAATTCCTCCTCATCTCTGTCCTAAATGGCTTACCCCTTATCCTTAGACTGTGACCCCTGGTTCTGGACTCCCCGACCATCGGGAACATCCTTCCAGCATCTAGTCTGTCTAGTCCTGTTAGAATTTTATACGTTTCGATGAGATCCCCTCTCATTCTTCTAAACTCCAGCAAGTACAAGCCCAATCGACCCAATCTCTCCTCATACGTCATTCCTGCCATCCCAGGTATCAGCCTGGTGAATCTTCGCTGCACTCCTTCCATGGCAAGAACATCCTTCCTCAGATAAGGTGACCAAAACTGCACACAATACTCAAGATGTGGCCTCACCAAGGCCCTGTACAACTGCAGCAAGACATCCTTGTTCCTGTACTCAAACCCTCTCGCCACGAAGGCCAACATACCATTTGCCTTCTTAACCGCCTGCTGCACCTGCATGCTTACTTTCAGTGACTGGTGCACAAGGACGCCCAGGTCTCGTTGCACATCCCCTTCTCCCAATCTATTGCCATTTAGATAATAATCTGCCTTCCTGTTTTTGACACCAAAGTGGATAACCTCGCATTTATCCACATTATATTGCATCTGCCATGCTTCTGCCCAATCACCCAACCTGTCCAAGTCATACCGGAGTTTCTCGGCATCCTCCTCACAGCACACACGCCCACCCAGCTTTGTGTTGTCTGCAAACTTGGAGATATTACATCTAGTTCCCTCGTCCAGATCATTAATATATATTGTGAATAGCTGGGGCCCAAGGACCGATCCCTGCGGTACCCCACTAGTCACTGCCTGCCACTCGGAAAAAGAGCTGTTTATTCCAACTCTTTGCTTTCTGTCTGCCAACCAGTTCTCTATCCAAGTCAATACCTTGCCCCCAATCTCATGTGCCTTAATTTTATACGCTAACCTCTTATGTGGGACCTTATCGAAAGACTTTTGAAAATCCAAATACACTACATCCACTGGTTCTCCCTTATCTATTTTACCAGTTACATCCTTAAAAAATTCCAGTAGATTAGTCAAACATGATTTACCTTTTGTAAAGCCATGTTGACTTTGTCCGATCCAGTCACTGTTTTCCAAGTGCTCTGCTATTACATCCTTTATAATGGACTCTAGCATTTTCCCCACTACTGATGTCAGGCTTACCAGTCTGTAATTCCCTGTTTTCTCTCTACCACCCTTTTTGAACAGTGGGGTAACATTAGCTACCCGCCAATCCATGGGTACTGTTCCAGAGTCTATTGAATTTTGGAAGATGATCAGCAATGCATCTACTATTTCTAGGGCCACTTCCTTAAGTACCCTAGGATGTAGATTATCAGGTCCTGGGGATTTATCGGCTCTCAATCCCATCAATTTCCCTAACACCATTTCCCTACAAATATTGATTTCTATCAGTTCCTCCCTTTCATTAGCCCCTATGTTCCTTGACATCTTTGGGAGATTATTTGTGTCCTCCTTTGTGAAGACAGAACCAAAGTATGTATTTAATTGGTCAGCCATTTCTTTGTTCCCCATTATAAATTCCCCTGATTCTGACTGCAAGGGACCTATGCTTGACTTCCCCAATCTTTTTCTCTTAACATATCTATAAAAGCTTTTACAGTCAGTTTGTATGTTCCCTGCAAGTTTACTCTCATACTCTATTTCCCCCCTCTTAATTAATCCCTTTGTCCTCCTTTGTTGGATCCTAAACTGCTCCCAATCCTCAGGTTTACTGCTTTTTCTGGCCAATTTATATGTCCTCTCCTTCGATCTTATGCTATCCCTAATTTCCCTTGTTAGCCACGGTTGAGTCACCTTTTTTGTTTTATTTTTATGCCAAACTGGGATGAACAAATTCTATAGTTCATCCATGCGATCTTTGAATGTTTGCCATTGCCCATCCACCGTCAACCCTTTGAGTGACATTCCCCAATCAATCCTACCCAACTCGCACCTCATACCATCATAGTCTCCTTTATTTAAATTCAGGACCCTAGTCTCTGAGTCAACTATTTCACTCTCCATCTTAATGAAGAATTCTATCATATTATGAGCGCTCTGACCCAAGGGGCCTCGCACAACAAGATTGCTAATTAATCCTTTCTCATTACATAATACCCAGTCAAAGATGGCCTGATCTCTAGTTGGTTCCTCGACATATTGGTCCAGGAAACCATCCCGTATACACTCCAGGAATTCCTCCTCCACAGTATTGTTACTAATTTGGTTAGCCCAATCTATATGTAGATTAAAGTCACCCATGATAACTGCTGTGCCCTTATTGCACGCTTCTCTAATTTCCCATTTAATGCCATCCCTGACCTCTGCATTACTGTTTGGAGGTCTATATACCACTCCCACTAACGTTTTCTGCCCCCTGGTATTTCTCAGTTCTACCCATGCAGATTCCACATCATCAGAGCTAATATCCTTCCTTTCAATTGTGTTAATCCCCTCTTTAACCAGCAATGCTACCCCACCTCCTTTTCCTTTCTGCCTATCTTTCCTGAATATTGAATACCCCTGATGTTGAGTTCCCAGCCTTGGCCATCCTGGAGCCATGTTTCCGTAATCCCAATCATATCATATTTGTTTACCTCTATTTGCGCAGCTAATTCATCCACCTTATTACGAATGCTCCTCGCATTAAGACACAAAGCCTTCAGGCTTGTTTTTTTAACGCTCTTAGATCTTTTAGAATTATTATTTAATGTGGCCATGTTTGATTTAAACCCTTGATTTCTCTGCCTGTCACTTTTGTTTTCCTCCTTCCTGTCTTTTGCTTTTATCCTTGTTTCCCTTTCCTCTGTTTCCCCGCTCAGGTTCCCAATCCCCTGCCATTTTAGTTTAAACCCTCCCCCAGAGCACTAGCAAACACTCCCCCCTAGGACATCGGTCCCGGTCCTGCCCAGGTGCAAACCGTCCGGTTTGAACTGGTCCCACCTCCCCAGAACCGGTTCCAATGTCCCTGGAATTTGAATCCCTCCCCCTGGCACCATTCCTCTAGCCACGTATTCATCTGAAATATCCTTCTATTTCTACTCTGACTAGCACGTGGCACTGGTAGCAATCCTGAGATTACTACCTTTGAGGTCCTGTTTTTTAATTTACCTCCTAACTCCCTATATTCAGCTTTTAGGACCTCATCCCATTTTTTACCTATATCGTTGGTACCTATATGCACCACGACAACTGGCTGTTCACCCTCCCCCTCCAGAATGCCCTGCAGCCACTCCGAGACATCCTTGACCCTTGCACCAGGGAGGCAACACACCATCCTGGAGTCTCGTTTGCGGCCGCAGAAATGCCTATCTATTCCCCTTACAATAGAATCCCCTATTACTATAGCTCTTCCCCCTCTTTTTCCTCCCGTCCTGTGCAGCAGAGCTACCCCTAGTGCCAGGAAGTTGGCTGCTGCTGCCTTCCCCTGGGATGCCATCCCCCCATCAGTATCCAAAGCGGTATATCTGTTTGAGAGGGGGATGGTCACAGGGGACTCCTGCACTACCTGCCTGCGCATACTACTCTGCCTGTTGGTCACCCGTTCCCTTTCTGCCTGTGCCACCTTTATCTGCGGTGTGACCAACTGATTAAACGTGCTATTCACGACGTCCTCAGCATCGCGAATGGTCCAGTATGTATCCAATCACTGCTCCAGCACCGCAATGCGGTCTGCCAGTAGCTGCAGCTGGACACACTTCCTGCACACTTAGTTGTCAGGGGCACAGGAAGTGTCCCTGAGTTCCCACATAGCGCAGGAGGAGCATATCACTGCACCGGGCTGTCCTGCCATGACTTACCCTTTAATTAATTGAAATTAAATTAAATCAAATCAATCCCACTAATCTCAAAACTAATCTCAACACTACTTGCCTTGAGACCTTAGAATCTTACAGCACAGAAGGAGACCATTCGGCCCATCGTGCCTGTGTCAGCTCTTTGAAAGAGCTCGCCAATTAGTCCCACTTCCTTGCTCTTTCCCCATAGCTCTCCAATTTTTCTCCCTTTCAAGTATTTATCCCATTCCCTTTTGAAAGTTACCACTGAATCTGCTTCCACTGCCCTTTCAGCCAGTGAATTCCAAACGCTAGGTATCTTTTTGTCTTGATATTGTCCTATCTATTGCACCGAAGTGAAGAATACGACCTATTTACAACACAGCAAGCAGTTCTGTCACCACTCCATCAAGAAACAAAGACCGAGCACCAGACCTGTAGTTTGAGATGAAATCGTTATCAATGGTAGGACTACTCGCTATGTTGCAAAGTAGCTCATGCCATTTAGTTCATTGCAATAGTTACCACGATAATCAAATGGGCAGTGTTGGTTTGAAGAGTAAGGGCGCATTGAAGAAGTCTATTTTAATAACTTACTCGGAATCAGTTATTTGAGTGTGTATCAATTCAAGAGAACTTGGGAGGAGAGGGGCGGGGGCTAGATCATATGTATTCAACTAGGAAATCAAATATCTTTGAAATGTTGAAATATGCGAATTGAATCAATGGTCTTTGGTTTTGTTAGAATGTTGCTTATTTAAATTAGTTCAATAGAAAAAAAGTGTTCTACTCTATAAGTTGAAAGAAGGCTTGTGTTAATGTCAAACAACTGGAATCATTTAATATTAACACTTGTTTTATTCTATCAATTACAATTATTTTAATCTTTTAGTTCTTATGGTTCTAACTTGGAAGGATTATTGATACTGATTGTAATATCAACATGTCGTGTTGATGCTAAACTACCCCAGATGAATGAGTGTACCTGCATTACTCTTAATGCAGTGAGCCCAGAGTGCAAGGCTCTGTAATAAATTCAAGCAGTATCTCAATCCAGTCAATACAAAAAATATTCAGACTTGGACAAAATGAGACACAAATTGATTACAATTGAACTTAGTTATTTGACCAAAGGTTCAGGTGGTGGCACTCCTGCTTGAAAAGGCCCCAAAGAGATATTATAGCACATTACAGTATAACGCAAGGTGTAGCTAAAGAGGTCACAACCTGTTTAATTAGTTGTGACATGGATATTTCCCAACAAGTCAATCAATTTGTGTGATACTAGTACTAACCCAATTGCACATAATTGACTCTTTGTGTAAGAATAACATTTGGCCCATTACATCCATGCAATGTTTTGTGGGGAATCAGAAGTGGCTGATGTAGTCAGGCCCAATACTTAAACATTTGGGGGAAAAATTTGGTATCCACCATTTTGGGGCGCTAACATTGCCTGGGTGCTAACTTTAGCGCCTGGCGCTAATTAACGCCAGCAATGGCAAAATTCAGTTTTAGCACCCCCAAGAGGGAGGTGTTGTGCTAATTCAAGTGCTCCACTTCCTTCTTAGAGCACTAACCCCAAATATCGGGGCAGTGCATTCTGCAGCGCTACGCACTGGGCCATGTAGCGCTGCCAAATGTAAGGGCTCTTCCCCTCATTAAAGGGGAGGGCCCAAGCCCACAACTCTGCGGAGCCCTACCTGGACCACCGGGGAGTGGGGTGCTGTTGCAGCAGCCCGGCACACAAGAGGAGTGCCAGGCTGCCAAGTCGCGGCACAGACCCTGAGTTCAAAGACACAATGGGCCACGACAAGTAAGTCGGCTGACTTTTTTACCCCACCCGCCACCCTTTACTTAGCCCCGCGAGCCTCCTGCCACTCCATTCCCGCCCCCCTGAATTGGTCATTGTCATCTCCTGGCACAGATTCAGGGGCCGAGGGCCAATTTTGCATTGGGGGTGAAAATGCGGCGTTGCGCACGGTGATGATGTCGTCATCACCTGCGCAATGGAGCAGGGTGCTACTGGTTACCACCGCTGCTAAACTCCCGCTGAATTTAACGGGAGTCATAAGTGGTGCCGCGCCTGGGTGAAAAGTCATTTCTGCCCCATTAGCGCCCCTGGAGGCGTTAACGGGAGGTGCTAAGGTACCCAATTTCAAGGTCTCCAAATCCATTATAGCAGATATATTTCATGGTTGGAAATAGAAGACCATTATTGAAGAATGAAATACGATTCTTAACCTATTTATACTCATTCATTTTTAATCCAAGAGACCATGTCCTAAGTTATATTTTAATCACAGAATGACAATTCTGACCATTATTTTATTCCATATAAAACATGACATTATCAAGAAAGTTGCACATTTTAGCATTTTGTTGGGATGAAACTCTGCAATTACACCTTTCTGGGATGAGTCAAATGGCTTGCCATGATTTCTTAAACAGAAGTGACAATATTTTCTTGATTCAACTGAACGTAATTGTCTTCTCCAGCCTTAATTTCACACCAAATGTGACATGTTACAGAAAACAATATTTGCAGTTTTTCCTTTTTATCTTGATGGTATATTATATAATGATATATGTGATATGTATAATATTATATGTGGTTTATGTTGTGTGTAATCCATACAATGTTATTGTGGTGTATTAAATAACGCCATGTATCATTCTATTTAACTTCATTCCTATATGATTCCACATGTGAAATATGACAGTACGTGCAATTATGATGAAATTATTACCTTTTCCACAAAAATCTAAACAAAATCAAGTGTTAAATTATTTTCAAGCTGTATAGTTCAAGTATTAAATAAAATGAGATATTACTTTGCAAAGTTCACATAATCTGAGCACCAAGTGCTCCTAAGCCTGATTTAGAATAGATTAATTTACTCTGTTCCAACACTGCCCACTCCTCACCCACTTCCCCCCCACCCCCCTCAAAAAAAAAAAAACCTTGAGGACATTTATAAGTGCGATTCAGTACAGTAGGCCAGTTTTGTGATTAACCAAAGATTTCACGTAGAAAGCTGAAAGCCAAAAGACAGAGAATAATGTCATTTAATCGGTCTGAGCATTCATTCTATCCATGTTTTAATCCGATAAAGGAGAGTATGACTTAACCACTCTTCCTTCCAACTAACACCATGCATTATTTGATATTAGCCAACCAAAGCTTAGCGTGTCCATATCAAAATGTCTTTGACCACTAACTTAATGAAGGGGTTAATCTGTTTATTTTAAACTGATTGACGCTTCCATTAAAATATCGGAAAAACTAGTTTGATTTGAACACGTTAAGTATTTGTGTTCGAATATCACACAAGGTTATTTTAAGCCCTATAGCAATCATGGAACTGACACGAAAATCTTAGTTAAAAGAACAAAAACATTCAAGCAGTCCTTGATCCTTGGTGTGAAATTGTAGTGCAAAAGCTGGTATCTGTCAATTAGCAATAACAGGGCGTGTGAGGGGGCGGGGGAATAACCGCAGAAAGAACATGTGAACTCTAACAACAACATTCCAAGGAGACACATCACTGGGGTGAATAATAGAATACCGTGTGTTGTTATAGAGCCAGCCTGTGTAATGGTGCAACACACTCCCAGCCCGCTATTATTCTCCATCTGCTACACATATCCAAACCATTGATCCGACGGCAGGATCAGAGATTTTCAAGCCTGCAAATATTGACATAATCTGGGTATCCTAAATTCCAAAAGTGTTAACTACCTCGAAAAAAACAATGCTGTTGTAGAATTTTTTTTTACTATTATTAGATTACAGCGAAAGAAATAACCCATAAGAAAGTCAATAGAGAAATCTGATGACTTCACAGATCTTTCTCGGGATGGTTTGAAAATCTATGAACTAGATGATAATGAAAGTACAAAACATATCAAAAATGTGTATTAGGTTAGTGAGTAAATCCAGGCTTCAAAGCTTATTGACCAGGGTTCAGTTTCCCGATACTACTACATGTAGTCTGTGCTTTATTTTGCAACAGCAACAGACACGACTCAATCCTTCCAACCAGGCTTTCCCCAGTGACCTCCGTGAACAGCTTCAGAAAAAGCTCGGGGATTTGGAAAGTCAACTCCTAAACAAAGTCTCCGAACTTGAGGATGAGAAATTCGTACTTCTGAACGAGACAGCGGCACACCGTTACAAGACAGAATCTGCCCTCAACGCCTTGCATGAAAGGGTTACTGAATTAGAGAAAGGTTGGAATATCCAGCGTGGATCAATGACTTTTGGTTATTTTAGAATAATGCTTATTCAGATTAGCTAAACTGAAAACAAGTATTCTACCCAATAAGATTAATGCGGGAACCTCACCTCCAGGTTTGTTTTAATTTTCAACAACTGGTTATTGGTTTAAGTTAAAACTAGAAATCCCATTGTGCAGATTGTACTGTCTAAAGCACAGCACCGCAGAACCAAACATCTGGAATCTGTCAGATTGATCCAGTTCTTAATTGCCAATTTATTTTTATTCATTCACGGGATGTGGGCGTCGCTGGCAAGGCCAGCATTTATTGCCCATCCCCTTGAGAAGGTGGTGGTGAGCCGCCTTCTTGAACCGCTGCAGTCTGTGTGGCGAAGGTACTCCCATAGTGCTGTCAGGGAGGGAGTTCCAGGATTTTGACCCAGTGACGATGAAGGATCAGTGATATACTTCCCAAGTCAGAAAATAAGGCCTCGTCTGTCTTCTCAAGTGTATGTAAAAAATCCCATAGCACTATTTCTAAGAAGGGCAAGGGAGTTCTCCCTGGTGCCCTGGCCAATATCTATCCTTTAACCAACATCACTAAAACAGATTATCTGGTCATTATCACATTGCTGTTTGTGGGACCTTGCTGTGAGCAAATTGGCTGCCGCGTTTCCTCATTACCACAGTGGCTACACTTCAAAAAGTACTTCATTGGCTGTAAAGCGCTTTGGGGCATCCTGAGTTTGTGAAAGTTGCTATATAAATGCAAGTCTTTCTTTCATTCCTGTACATGCAACGATATGGCCACTTGCTGCCCATGTAACTCTAATCATCAAGCCTTACATTGCAGAGCAATTTCAATGGCTTAAGTACAATAAGTTAATTTCCCTCTGTTCTCAGTAACATTATACAGGCCTGATCCTAAAGTGTATAATCAGCAAGTAAGACTACTTATTACAAAATGATGATCCTTTGAATGAAGGCATCGATTGTCATTCATGATCAAATATCGTTTATGACTGCAAATATTTTGTAAATAATTGTGCAGGAACACTGTTTTGAACTTACAGAATCTGTACAACATAACGTCCTTCATTGGTATTGGACAAATAAAAAGATTTAAAAATAGAAAATGCTGGAGATACTCAGCAGGTCAGGCAGCATCTGTGAAGAGAGAAACAGAGTTAACGTTTCAGGTCGATGACCTTTCGGTAAAACTGGAAAAAAGCAGGAAATGGAACAGATTTTTAAGCAAGTGCAGGGGCTGGGAAAGGGGGGAGGGGATGAATGAACAAAAGGGAAGGTCTGTGATAGGATGGAAGGCAGGAGAGGTTAAGAGACATTAAGAGGTATTCAAGGAAAAAGGAGATGGTAATGGGACAGGTTAAGAAACAAAGGATGGCTCTAGATGAAGTGTGAAATGCGCTGGCAGAATGAAAGACAGCTGCCATGTGGGAGGGAAGGAAAAAAGGCACAAACAAAAGGTGTGGATGAATAAAAAGAGTTTATTGTTTAATGATCATTAATTTTTTTGTCTCCAATAGAGAGCAGCGGCTTTAAGTCACCTGATGATTTCAAGGTGTCGCTGCCTTTGCGAACTAATTACCTGTATGCCAGGATAAAGAAGAGCCTCCCTGAGATGTATGCCTTCACTGTGTGCATGTGGATGCAGTCCAGAGCATCGTTCGGTATTGGAACACCCTTCTCTTACGCTGTGTCTGGACAAGCAAATGAAATTGTGCTTATTGAATGGGGAAACAATCCAATAGAATTACTTATTAATGACAAGGTGTGTATCACTTATCAATGATACATGCGGCACACAGCAATTGCTGATCATATTATCAATTGAACATTTCCATGTATCAAAATGTATTTGCGGGGTATATTAATTTTTTTAGGCAAGCATTTCATTGCCTACTTAAAAGTTGGGTCATTTTAAAAATGAACTTTTTCATTTATGTCAGCTTATGGAATAGACTGTTATCAAGAGCAAACAATTCTGACTTTAGCCATTGTTCCTGAACCCCTCTATGGCACTTCCCTTACCTTCAAAGCCTCCTCAAACCCTTTACCTTTCACCACACCCATGGTTACCTCCCCTAACTCTATCTCCCTCTTTTGTAATGCTCATTGGGAATTCTGTTATTGTGGTTGTCTAGGTTTTGCAGGTGAGTAGTTGGAATTGGGATGAAGATTTCTGTGCAGCCCTTGATGTGGAGGAGCTGGATTACTTGACCGTTGCTCTTTCTTATCCCATGTTCTTACCCTCAAAACATTGCATGCCAGACTTCAAACCTGATGCCAGCCAATGAGCTAAATGCCAGAGAATCCTCCAGTTCTGTCAGCTACAAATTTTTTTGAACCAATGTTGCCCCTTCTTCTTCCCCTGTATGTGATGACTGTTGGTGAGAGTTGTCACCCTCAGGTACCTTGCCAAAGTGATCATTCTTCATGGTTGGGAAACCGAAACCATTGTCTTCAGGTCCTGCCACAAACTCTGTTCCTTAGCTACCAACTCAATCCCTCTTCCTGGCCACTATCTGAGGCTGATCCAGACCATTTGCAACATTGGCATCTTACTTGATCCTGAGGTGAGCTTCCAACCCCATATCCACTCCATCACGAAGACTGCCAACTTCCACCTGCGTAACATCCCCCTTCTCCGCCCCTGCCTCAACTCAGCTGCTGCTGAAGCCCTCCTCCATGCCTTTGTTACCTCTAGACTTGACTATTCCAACGCACTCCTAGCCAGACTCCCACCTTGCACCCTCCATAAACTTGAGCACATCCAAATGTCTGCTGCCCGTGTCCAAACTCACACCAAATATCAATCACCTATCACCCGTGTTCGCTGACCTACATCGGCTCCCGGTTCAGCAACACCTTGAATTTACAACAACAACAACAACTTGTATCTATATAGTGCCTTTAACGTAGTAAAATGTCCCAAGGCGCTTCACGAGAAAATTATAAGACAAAACATTTGACACTGAGCCACATAAGGATAAATTAGGGCAGGTGACCAAAAGCTTGGTCAAAGAGGTAGGTTTTAAGGAACGTCTTAAAGGAGGAGAGAGAGATAGAGAGGCGGAGAGATTCAGACAGGGAATTCCAGAGCTTAGGGCCTTGGCAACAGAAGGCCCAGCCACCAATGGTTGAGCGATTATAATCAGGGATTCTCAAGAAGGCAGAATTAGAGGAGCACAGAGATCTCGGGGGGGTGGGGGGCTGCAGGAGATTACAGAGATTGGGAGGGGCGAGGCCATGGAGGGATTTGAAAACAAGGATGAGAATTTTGAAATCAAGGCGCTGCTTAACCGGGAGCCAATGTAGGTCAGCGAGCACATTTAAACATAAGAACATAAGAACATTAGACGTAGGAGCAGGAATTGGTCATTTGGCCCCTCGAGCCTGTTCCGCCATTCAATAAGATCATGGCTGATCTGATCTTGGCCTCAACTCCACTTCCCTGCCTGCTCCCCATAACCCTGGACTCCCTTATCGTTCAAAAATCTGTCTATCTCCACCTTAAATATATTCAATGACCCAGCCTCCACAGCTCTCTGGGGAAGAGAATTCCAAAGATTCACGACCCTCTGAGAGAAGAAATTCCTCCTAATTTTTGGTTTAAAAGAGTGCCCCCTTATTCTGAAATTATGCCCCCTAGTTCTAGCTTCCCCCACGAGGGGAAACATCCTCTCTGCATCTACCTTGTCGTGTCCCTTCAGAATCTTATATGTTTCAATAAGATCCCTTCTCATTCTTCTAAACTCCAGTGAGTATAGGCCCAACCTGCTCAACCTTTCTTCATAAAATAACCCCTTCATCTCCGGAATCAACCTCGTGAACCTTCTCTGAACTGCCTTCAATGCAAGTATATCCTTCCTTAAATAAGGAAACCAAAACTGTATGCAGTACTCCAGGTGTGGTCTCACCAATGCCCTGTACAGTTGTAACAGGACTTCATTCCCTTTGCAATAAAAGCCAACACTCCATTTGCCTCCCTAATTACTTGCTGTACCTGCATGCTAACTTTTTGTGATTCATGTACAAGGTCCCCCAGATCCCGCTGTACCTCAGCATTTTGTAATCGCTCCCCATTTAAATAATAATTTGCTTTTTTTTATTTTTCCTATCAAAGTGGATAACCTCGCATTTTCCCACATTAAACTCCATCTGTCAGATTTTTGCCCGATCACTTAGCCTATCTATATCCCTTTGGAGATTCTTTGCATCCTCCACACAATTTGCTTTCCCACCTATCTTTGTATCATCAGCAAATTTGGCTACATTACACTCAGTTCCTTCATTCAAGTCATTAATATAGATTGTAAATAGTTGAGGCCCCAGCACTGATCCCTGCAGCACCCCACTAGTTATAGTTTGCCAACCTGAAAATGACCCATTTATCCCGACTATCTGTTTTTTGTTAGTTAGCCAATCCTCTATCCATGCTAATATATTACCCCCAACCCCGTGAGCTCTTATCTTGTGTAGTAACGGTGGCATAGTGGTTAGCACTGTAGCTTCACAGCGCCAGGGACCCGGGTTCGAATCCAGCCTCGGGTGACTGTCTGTGTGGAGTTTGCACATTCTCCCCGTGTTTGCGTGGGTTTCCTCTGGGTGCTCCGGTTTCCTCCCACAGTCCAAAAGATGTGCAGGTTAGGTTTATTGGCTATGATAAATTGACCCTTAGTGTTAGGGGGATTAAATACGTGGGGATAGGGTGGGATATGTGTTGGTGTAGGGGTTAAGGGGATCGGGTGGGATATGTGTCGGTGCAGGCTCGATGGGCCGAAATGGCCTCTATCTGCATTGTGGGGTTTCTGTGAAATGTGGCACCTTATTGAATGCCTTCTGGAAATCCAAATACATGACATCTACTGGTTCCCCTTGTTACATCCTCAAAGAACATCAGCAAATTTGTCAAGCATGATTTCCCTTTCATAAAACCATGCTGACTTTGCTTGGCTATATTATGATTTTCTACATGTCTTGCTATCACTTCCTTAATGATAAAATTCTTATTCTTGTTTTCAAATCCCTCCATTGTCTCACCCCTCCCTATCTCTGTAATCTCCTCCAGCCCCACAACCCCCCGAGATCTCGGTGCTCCTCCAATTCTGGCCTATTGCGCATCCCTGATTTTAATCGCTCCACCATTGGTGGCCATGCCTGCAGCTGCCTGGACCCGAGCTCTGGGATTCCCTCCCTAAACCTCTCTGCCTCTCCTCCTCTCTCACCTCCTTTAAGATGCTCCTTAAAACCTACCTCTCTGACCAAGCTTTTGGTCACCTGTCCTAATATCTCCTTACGTGGCTCGGTATCAAGTTTTGTTTGATAATGCTTCTGTGAAATGCCTTGGGATGTTTTACTATGTTAAAGGTGATATAAAGCAAGTTTTTGTTGATGTGTGAACCAAGGCCATGAGTGCCACAGGCTACTCGACAATGGGAGGCGGTGGGGGCGGTGCATCATAGCTGAGTCTAATCCTGCCCTCACTTGAAACACACACAGATCCACTTCCCAGCAGGGTCATGGGAAAGTAATCCAAACGTTAGCTTGGCGGGAAAGCCCCAGCTGCTTGCCATTGTTAAAATGGCAACCGGCTCCCAATGACATCATCGGGACCTGATCTGCATATTTAAAGAAGGACCCCACTGGCTTGGGGTGGGTGCCCTTGCTGCCTGCAATTTAAAATGGCTGTCGGTGGGATTGGGTCAGGAAGTCTCCCAACTCCAATTTAACTGCCACCCCCCCCGCCCCCGCCCCCAGACCCGGTTTCCGCCAGATGGGGGAGGGGGGGGGTGTTTAAAATTCCCCACATAGTGGACAAGAGGAAATTACCCCTCCCGTGATTTACGATATTCCCTGAATCTCGAGATGAGTGACTGCTACCTGGCAACCACCCCCAGGTGCACATTATTCTCTCTATGAGTAAGATCCAATTTGAAAATGCTGAATTCCTGTAACCTTTTAACTGAGATCCTTTTAGGCAAAACAGCACCAAATATTGTGATTCAACATGAAAACAAACCATTGTGCGAATCATTGACCTTATCTAAAGTATTTCACCAACAGGTAGCCCAGCTGCCCATGAATATTAATGATGCCAAGTGGCATCACATTTGCATAACATGGACTACCAGGGATGGCATGTGGGAGGCTTATCAAGATGGTCAATTGCGTGGTACAGGGGAGAATCTGGCACCTTGGCATCCAATCAAAGCAGGCGGTGTCCTGATCCTGGGACAGGAGCAGGTGAGTGTAATTCTACATCCCAAATGATGACAACCAGATTCTGCCGTACACTTACGATAGAGAGGTATGGGTGAACAGGAACACATCAAAGTTATACATCATCACAAAAAAGTTTATTTAATAAAGCTTTTTAAGGAGAAAGAGTAGATTTCTTTCAGATAATAACATTTTGGGATACAGTATATGAGTAATTTGAGACATGATGTGTGGTGAGTGTAGCAAGCTCGGAGGAAGAGGTGACTTTGGACCTATGGCTCCCAAAGTTCTCCACCACTGGGGGTTTTCCTCGCCTCATGTCTAGCAAGTGTAGAGTTAAAAGGAGCAGATCCTGCCTGAGAAACCTCCTTGACTTCTTTGAGAATGTTACAGATAAAGTAGATGGCATAACTCTCTGGGACATAGTTTATTTGGACTTTTAGAAAACTTTTGCAGAAGTTCCACATGAAAGACTTTGAATGAATCCAGGACAGAACATTAGACTGGATAGAAAGAGAGTTAAAATAGGACACAGCGTATTCATCACAGTTGCAATGGGGGTGGAGGTAGTGCTGAGCAGAGTCCTATAGGGGTCAGTGCTTGAATTCCAGTTGTTTCTAATTTACATGAATGGGCTGGGTATTGAAGCTGAATGTAGCTGTCCAATTTACTGATTAAAAAGGAGACCAACAGGGGCAGAGGATGCAGGAAAAGATTTACATTGGTGATGTAACTGACCAAACAATTGGTATCTGCAACTGAACACTGTTGTATATAAAGTATTGGACATTGGTCAGAAATTGTACATCATTCATGTACATGTAACAACAACTTGTATTTATATAGCACCTTTAATGTAGAAAAACATCCCAAGGTGCTTCATAGGAGAGTTATAAAACAAAATTTGACACCAAGCCACATAATGAGATACTAGGGCAGATGACCAAAAGCTTGGTCAAAGAGGTAGGGAATTCCAGAGCTCAGGGCCTTGCAGCTGAAGGCACGACTGCCAATGGTGGAGCAATTAAAATCGGGGATACTCAAGAGGCCAGAATTAAAAGAGTGCAGATATCGCAGGGGGGTTGTGGGACTGGAGGAGATTACAGAGATAGGGAGGGACGAAGCCATCGAGTGATTTAAAAACAAGGATAAGAATTTTAAAATCGAGGAGTTGCTTAACCGGGACCCAATGTAAGCCAGCGCGCACAGGGGTGATGGGTGAATCGGACTTGGTACGAGTTAGGACACGGGCAGCAGAATTTTGGATGACCTCACGTTTACAGAGGGTAGACGGCTCCGTAACACTGAAGAAGCTCAGCATCTAGAGTTTGGAAAGAAGATGGTTAATGGTGGATTTTGTCAAGATACATAGAATATTAAATGGGATTTTAAGGTACGTCCAGAATATTATTTCAAATGAAGCCAGGAAAATAGGACCATAAGGAATAAAATGTAAATAAGTGAAAGAAAATTTATATAACGCATATTAGGAAGAATTTCTTTACTCAAGGAGTGTTTCCCAGGCAGGATAGTCGAGACAAAAACATGAGCAACATTAAAAATGTTGCTATAATGGACGAGGGGCGAACTTTAACTGGACATAGTAGCAAGGATATCAAGCAAAGCCGAGCAAATGGAGTTGAGGTACAGATCAGCCAGGATCTAATTGAATGGCGGAATGGGCTCAAGGGCTGAATGGCCTCCTCCTGTTCCTATGAGCTAATAGTGAATTCTAACACACTCACACTGCCAGGATACCCAAGGCACAAAGGCTCCCGATGTAGAGCTCATAGACTGCAGCACTAAAACAAACTCTAATGTCATAGCATCAGGATTAAGTTGGCCCTTGTGTTGGACATGCTGCAGCAACCATTTGTCCGTAAATTTGTTCTCGTCCAGGACACAGTCGGAGGGAGGTTCGATGCAACACAGGCGTTTGTTGGAGAACTCAGTCACTTCAATATCTGGGACCGCATTCTCACCTCAGATGATATCAGGAGCATGGCCAACTGTTCTGCCAACCTGGCTGGCAACATCGTTCCCTGGATTGACAACAACGTGGATGTGTTTGGTGGAGCAACCAAATTGCCGCTGGAGACTTGCCAGGAACGTTTGATTAGTTCCTGATCACTGTCAAGATTCACATAAGTGCCCCTTTTTTTTAAGTACAGGCAACTTTTTGTGATACGGTTAAAAATGTACCTGTTTCTCAGCAGAATTTGTACTTCTTGGGAGGTAGCACTGAGTGTGGTATTTTATTTTGTATCTTTAAAACTTAATAATGCTGTCGGCCCTGGCTCTGTAGGTAGCACTCTCTCAACTCTGAGTCAGAAGGTCGTGGGTTCAAGTCCCACACCAGAGACTTGATTAACAAAATCCAGACTGACTCTCCCAGGGCAGTACTGAGGGAGTGCTGCACTGTCGGAGGTGTCATCTTTCGGATGAGACGTTAAACCGAGGCCCTGTCTGCTCTCTCAGGTGGATGTAAAATAACCCATGGCCACTATTTCGAAGAAGAGCAGGGAGAACCCCCAGTGTCCTGGCCAATATTTATCCCTCAACCAACATCACTAAAAAAGTAGATGGATCTGGTCATAATCACATTGCTGTTCATGGGAGCTTGCTGTGCACAAATTGGCTGCCGCGTTTCCTACATTACAACAGTGGCCGCACTTCAAAAAGTACTTCATTGGCTGTAAAGCGCTTTGAGACGTCCTGAAGTTGTGAAAGACACTATAGAAAAGCGCGTTTCTTTTTAATGTGCAGACGTATCTGAGAAGATAGCATTGTCTGAGATAGGTCTTACGTAAAGCGTTAACCTTTCAGATGCTGACTAACTTGTGTTGCACTGCCCTCTTGTTACCTTATCTTTCCAGCATTCACACTTCTCCGTCACAAGAATTCATCTGGGGTAAAGAGGAGCTGCAGAAACATTCCTGCTGTATCAAATATGTTCTCCATTTTACAGTCACTCGACCTTCTAGTACAGCCACAGGACAGCCCGATATTTCAGCCAGATAAAATAGCGCAACATTTTCACACAGTTGCTTTTTTTTGACATTTGTGTAAAGAAGAGTTATTGTTTTGTTTCAAGATTGCATCAATACTTTCTGAACATATGTGATGAAACAAAAAGAGTAAAAGGAAACCAATTGTTTTTTTACTGTGGTGACAATTCGAGAACCTCTTTTCATAAGCTTCAAATAACAGACACTTTTAACTGGTCTACTGAGAATCAGAAGATTTAAATGAGTTTTATTTTGAGTTTGAATGGGCTTATTAAGCGCTTTGTACCAAAGGTGCTTTATCCAGTTTTGGGATGAAGTAAAGTACTTTGTTATTTTCTTAAAAATCGACAAGCTTTAAAAGGTCGAGACTAGCATGTCCTCCGTCTTTCAGCTGTGACTTGTTATTCTATCTTTACTGTTGCCAGCTCACCAAAAAATTGCTTTGAAACAGATATCTGAGGCCGTGGTTGTTACTATTTTCTTGTTTGTATTTCTTTTTCTTCAATTTCCTTCCTTTCCATCCCCTCTTGCTGGGGTTAATGCCCCATGGTCACGGACAAACCACTAGCACTAGAAAGGCCATTCTGCACGTGCGAGCCTAGACAATAAGCGGCGGTAGGATACTCGACCTTGAAGGGCATCGTGCAGACTCCTGATCCAGTCCTCACGCGCATTCTCAATTAGGACCAGAAACCCCAGCTGATATTTCTTCACCCTTCGCCCAGGGGTGAAGAGGCTGATTATAACTCAATGCCTTGTGTGCGATCAGCAAATTCAGGCCAGCCTCAGCACTGAACGCAGTATCTTCTGGTCTGTACATAAGTGACTTTACTTACTGAGCCTTACTGAGGCAGGAGAGCTCAACTGGAAAGGAACAGGAAGAGGCAAACAATGACAGAAGTACATGTACATGATGGGGTTACAAAGTGAATCATTTTCAGAATGGAAGGGCGTAGATATCAGCTTGCCAGAAACCAGTACAAAGTTCAAAAGAACTTCAAACCAGCAGCCTCTCCATTTAAAGGTCGCCACTGTTGATTAAAGGGGCTGACTGTAATAAAACCGAGGAAAGAAACAATGAGCATAGCCTGGAATTTGCGGTCAGAGGTGAAGCGATGGTGCTCGCTGCTGACCTGAAGAAAGCTGCCCACAAAGATCTAGCGATCTCTGTGGCGAAAACCTCAGCTTTCTCAATGTTAATTTGATTATAGCACTGTCTATAGGGAATCTCCACGGCACAGCAGCAGTGTAGCCATCATCTGGCTAAGCAGCTAATCACATTGAGGAATTCTCATAGACAGCAAACCAGGAAATAAAAAGTACCTTTTATCTGTTCACTTTTAATTTTTTTTCCAGAGAGTAAAATAAAGATTGGGACATAAACATGGGGTTAAGGTAGAAGCTGAAATATCATAAATCATAAAAATATTTTTTATTATTTTAAAAATCTAGTACTTTTTATCATAATGGAGAAATTTGACATTCCACAAATATAAAATTAGTTTTTCAGGGCCAGAGCGGTTGTTCAGCAGTCAATACACCGTTAACAACCCAGTTACACCTCTTTCAACAAGGCTTAACTTTTTATGGGGTTTTTAACAGTGATATTAGAGCGGAAAAGGGGACGTTTTCGTCATTTCACGTGATTTCACTGATTGCCGCTACGAGGAGTTCCACAGCGCAGCCAGTGTCGGAGCAGGGAATGACTGACCGCAACTTCAGGATTTCCGCATTTATCTTTGCATGCGCTAAATCCTGAAGTTACAGCCAGTTCCAGTGTGATAATGATGGTGAACGCTGACAGTTTCGCCATCTTTACCACCGTAAAGTCCAGGCCTTATCTTTTGTATGTTCGTAAAACAGTATTGTGTTCTGCGCAGAAGAATCCGGCTCTTGGTTTTAGTATCCAAATCTTTCCAACCAGTTAAGATGCAGGGGCTTAGAAATAAAACATTTGGTGACTGGAGGTTGGTAGGGCTGGCATCAACCGAGGGTGAAATTGGGCTTGGCGGGAGTGCGAAACAGGCGGTGGAGAATCGGCAGCTCGTTTCACACTCTACCTGATGGAAAAGAACAGCTAGTTAGTTTTGGTAGTACTTCTTTCAGAGCTGTTCATTCCTGGTTTTATTCCAATAGATTTACCTGCCCGCACCTGAGATGGGATGGGATGGGATAAACATAACATCAAAATATAATTTAACAAGGAATGATAGGTACGGAGTTAAATTCATTCTCCACTTTTCTCCATTTTCTGAAGGCACTGAGAGTTGCTGGGGGCACCTGCAGTTGGCTCAAGTGCCCATTCATTATGCATGAGCCAAGATGCAGGATGTTGACTATTCGACAGTGGGAGGCTCCACAGTTGAAACCAATCCAGCCCTCCACGACAGCCACACGTGCTCACTTCCCATTCCTGCTCACTGAGTAGTGATAAGGGGTGGAAATACTTCCTGATTTGTACTCTTCCCCAACACTAAGATCAATTGTAGCATCTCCAGCTCAAATGGGCGCAGACCTTTCTGGCTTGAATGACGTAGTACAACCCAGGGGCAGTGCATTTACCCACTGATGGAGTTCAATTCTTTAATAAACCAATTAGTACTAATCCGTACAAAATGAATTTGAGCTGCGAAAAGCAGCTTATAGAATCTTACAGTACAGAAGGAGGCCATTCGGCCCATCACGCCTGTGCCAGCTCTTTGAAAGCGCTATTCAATTAGTCCCACTCCCTCCTGCTCTTTCCCCAGAACCCTGCAAATGTTTCCTTTTCAAGTATTTATCCAATTCCCTTTTTGAAAGTTACTACCCTGTATTGAATCTGCTTCCACCGCCCTTTCAGGCAGCGCATTCCAGATCACAACAACTCACTGCGTAAAAAAATTTCTCCTCACCTCCCCCTCTGGTTCTTTTGCCGATTATCTTAAATCTGTGCGTCCTCTGGTTACCGACCCTCCTACCAGTGGAAACAGTTTCTCCTTATTTACTCTATCATTATTGGGATGTGAATAAGAAACACAAATTTTGCAGGATTTTCTGGATCGCTCAAAGGGACTAGAATTATGCTAGAGGTTTAGTCTGGCCTCTGTGTTATTCTGACTGCACCAGTCAGTGCGTTCACATTGAATTCCTGTTGTGCTGTTTGATGCAGTTGTTAAACCATTTTTTTTAAATGGGGTGACGAATGTTTTAACGTTCTGCAGATAGGAATTTAGTGGGAATGTGTTAATTGGTGCACCCATATTAGTGCCCAGTGCAAATTAAACTCCCCCAAACCTTAATGCATTTAAAAAAGAAAAGAGGGGGTCATTTTGGCTTTGTGCGATAGCGGAAGATGGGTGGTAGCAAGCCGGCAAACCGTTTTATATAGAATCCTAAAGCACAGGAGGAGGCCATTTGGCCCATCGTGCCTGTGCTGGCTCTGTGAACGAGCTCTCCAATTAGTTCCACTCCCCTGCTCTTTCCCCACAGCCCTGCAATTTTCTCCCCTTCAAGTATTTATCCAATTCCCTTTTGAAAGTTACGATTGAATCTGTTTCCACCGCCCTTTCAGGCAGTGCGTTCCAGATCACAACAACTCGCTGCGTAAAAAAAAAATCTCCTCGTCTCACCCCTGGTTCTTTTGCCAATTACCTTAAATCTACATCTTCTGTTTACTGACCCTCCCAGCAGTAGAAACAGTTTCTCGTTATTTACTCTATCAAAACGCTTCATGATTTTGAACACCTCTATTAAATCTCTCCCGATTTTTATTTCCATTGGAGTCAATGTGAAATGGGCTGTCGGCTCGCTATCATCGCACAAAGTCAAGATCCACTCCCTCACCACCCCCCCAGAGCGTCTGGTCTAATGAGGTGGATAAAGACACAGTTAAACTGAGTGAAGCTCATGTTGAAAGCAGCCAGACTTCATGCTTGCTAAATGGTTTACACTTTATCTGCATCACATTGTTTTAAATTTTAAAAGGGTTGTTGAAAGAAGTGTCTTTCTTCATCCTGTGGGACAGTCATTCTGTCCGTTCTTTGTGAAATTGTTTCCTGTGTGCCAGTGTTACGCTCTGCATTAAATACTGGCCGTCTCTGTTATTGGATGATATTGGCGTTCATGAAGCATTTTGGTCTTATGGTTGTGAGTTTGTATTTTGTGATGTTTTTTCATTACATTGATTGTATAAGTTAATGGCTTTAGCCCTCTTATTTATTTGATGTTTTTGCATCGAAATGATTGTTATATCTTTTGGAAAAAAAAGAGAAACTGAATAAAAATGAAAGCATTATATTAGTATATCACTTACACTCTGGTCTATTTTCATTCTTTTGACTTAGAATACTGCACAGTTCTGCTCTCCATATTACAAAAAGGATATAGAGACACTGGAGAAGGTGCAAAAAGGATTTACAAGGATTATACCAGAACTAAGAGGTTCTACCTATCAGGAAAGATTGAACAGGCTGGGGTTCTTTTCTCTAGAAAAGAGAAGACTGAGGGGTGACCTGATAGAGGTCTTTAAAATTATGAAGGGGTTTGATTGGGTAGATACAGAGAAGATGTTTCCACTTGTAGGGGAGACCAATATTAGGGCCATAGATATAAGACAGTCACTAATAAATCCAACAGGGAATTCAGGAGAAACCTTTTTAACCCAGAGAGTGGTGAGAATGTGGAACTTCCATAGTTTAGGTGAATAACTTAGAACCATAACATCTTTGTCAAGACTTGAGGTAACCATGAAGATCCAGATTTTCCTTCCTCCTTACTAGCAACACTTCACTTAGAACAGCCTCAACTGTGCAAGAAATACTAATGGCAATGGAAGCAAGTGTGCTCCCTAATAATGAACCATTGGTAACCAATTTTATAACCCCTTCTCTTCCCTTGGTAAGTGAACCATTTTGAACCCCTCTTCCTGCCATGATTAGTCAACAACTCTGTTAGCGTCGTATCATGCGATAGTAGAAGGCCGCCTAGATGGATCTTGGTCTCTTTTAGTCTAGTTATTCCTACCTTTAGCTCAGTTCATACATCCATCTGCTCACATCAGTCATAGTTAGACTTAGATCTCTTCACCAACGTGACATAGGCATCAAAAATGTCACTCTTTGAAAATTACTCCGCACAGGCGGAGCTGTTTGTATGACACATGAAAAAATTCCTGAGGCAATCGACTCATTCTTTTTTCTTCAGATGTTTGTGGAGCTCTAAGCATGGGTCCAATTACAGGTCTGTACATCAAAGCAGAGCAAAACTGCTCACCAGTAGATGAAAACCAGAGCTACGAAGCAGGAGATGGTTGCTGCTGGGTTGTTTTGATGACCAGTTCCTGACTAAAATTTCGATGATTACCTTACTCTAAGATCCTAGGGCTACAGCAGTCAGTGAGCTTCGCAGGAAGCCTTTGATGATGGGGGTTGGAAAAGATGACACCGTCCAGCTGGCTTTCCAGGGTGCAAGCACAGTTCTGACTAAGCACCAGGTGGCATTCCCATCTGCACCATGTCAGCCTTGACTCAGTGGGTAGCGCTCTCGCCTGAGTCAGAAGGCTGTGGGTTCAAGTCCCATTCCAGAGACTTTAGCACATAAGCTAGGCTTACACTCCCAGTGCCTTACCGAGAGAGTGCTGCACTGTCTTTTGGATGAGACTTTAAACCGAGGCCTCGTCTGCCCTCTCAGGTGGACTTAAAAGATTCCAAGGCACTATTTCAGAGAGCAGGGGAGTTCTCCCCGGTGTCCTAGCAAATATTGGTGCTGTCTTGCAGATGAGATACTAAACTGAAGCTGAAAATCAACCCCACATTGTCCAGGTTCCAAACACTGAATGCCCACTATAATCTCCATAGTAAACATTTCAATTTACACTGTGACTAAATGAGGTAGATTCTCCTCTTTACCACCTGGGCAGTGATCTGACAGAGTGAATCGAAAGGCCACTGTAGAATCCGCCTGTCTACATTGCATTGAAATCTAGGGGATGAAAATCAGGTGGGTTCTATAAAGGGTGATTCACTCTGCCAGACTAACCTTGTACATAGGACCATGATTGTAATTTTGAGGGGAAATGGGTGGGGGAGGAGGAGGGGGGCGGCTGTTCAGGGGGTGCAGCTCGAATGGGCCCATACTAATGAAACTTCAAAACAGCTCGGGCCACCATGCTAGCCCAATGGGTTGGCCACCCAAAGGTCAAGATCGACCCCATAATATTCAAAACCAAACTCAGCATACCGCAGTCCAGTATCAGCTCCTTCTGTTGGACTACTTTCCCATGACAGAGGTGCCAGGGATGACTCAGGGATGATAAGTCCTTCTGAGGCTATTCCTTTCGGTCAGCACCCTCCCCTCCGAGGTGGCGTCAATGTGATTCATGCCTTTTTAAACAAGCATCCGTTTGGATCAGGCATCTCGTCCAAAAGGATTTCAGATTTCCCGCTGGTCAATGTTGTATTAGCGCAATGACGATTCTGACCAGAAGAACTGAAATCAGCTGATGCCGTTTCAGTCTTATTTACAGAAACAATTTGCAGATCAATTTAAAGAGCTTCAATAATATTAATCAGAATTACAACCTGTCACCTTACAATGAGTGAAACACATAAATCTATGGTTGACACTAACAACATCATTAAAATTGGAAACTGCACCCTTGGGCTAATGTTGCTGTTCATCTGAATAATTTAGATAAACACTAAATCTCATTGAAAATCTAGTTAGTTATGTATAGTTATTCGGGTGCATAATTCAGATCACATTAGTTAGTTAATCCCTTTCAATATTATTGTCTAATTTTAGTTCCCTTATATTTAACTAATCACAGGAATCGTCAGAATGTAATCATATGTGACTAGGTACTTTTAGGGAGTTCTAATGTTGCAGGATACCAGTTTGGTTGGTTTCACGCTCTGCTATCTGGGTACCAGTTAAATTATAATATTTGCAGAGACTTGGTGTGCGTGTTGGATCTCTGCTTTATAAAAGTTCCCAGGAAGACCTGCTATAGAAGCAAGTGAGTCAAGCTAGCGCACACCATTTCATTTTGCCTCTTTGTGTGACACCTTCCCAGATAGTCCATCTGGAGAGCAAGAATTCACTGTCTGAGGAATCATACTCCAGGAAGTGACCTTACACTAGGGTATCAGCCTTGGCTCACTGGGTAGCACTCTCGCCTCTGAGTCAGAAGGTCATGGGTTTAAGCCCCACCCCATGAGGCTTGAGAACATAATCTAGGCCGACACTCCCAGCACAGCACTGAAGAAGTGCTGCACTATCGGAGATGCCGTCTTTCGGATGAGATGTTAAACCGAGGTCCCGTCTTCCCTCTCAGGTGGACGTAAAACATCCTATGGCACTATTCAAAGAAGCACAGTTCTCCCCGGTGTCCTGGGCCAATGTTTATCTCTCAACCAACATCACTAAAAGAAAAACAGATTATCCAATTATTATCTCATTGCTGTTTGTGGGAGCTTGCTGTGCACAAATTGGCTGTCGTGTTTCCTACATTACAACAGTGACTACACTTCAAAAGTACTTCATTGGCTGTAAAGCGCGTTGGGACGTCTTGAGGTCACGAAAGGCGCAATATAAATGCAAATTCTTTCTTTACTTCCTTAAGTTTCAATTAGGAGGTTAGCTATATTACCACCGCACAGATTGCGCCACTGCAAAGCAGGAATGGCTTTGCATCAATGTAAACTGTGAAGTGAAACTGGCCCGCAAAAGCAAATATTTTGTCATAATACATCTGCAGTTAGGGTGGATGTGTGGCACAGTACACTGGTGAATCAGCACAATGAACTTTATCGTGTAGGATGTGTTTTCTCACCTATGATTCCCCACACAGTAAATTCTTGCTCTCCAGCTGGACTATCGGTGAGGTGTCAAGCAAAGAGGCAAGATGAGATGGTGTGTGCGAGCTTCACTCACTTGCTGGCACTCTTGCCTTTGAGTCCGAAGGTTGTGGGCTTCAAACACTGTATCGATATTTTTAAATTAATTCTCAGGACGTGGGCATCGCTGGCAAGGCCAGCATTTATTGCCCAACCCTAGTTGCCTTTGATAAGGTGGTGGCGGATGTTAAACCGAGGTCCCCGCTTGCCCTATCAGGTGGACGTAAAAGATCCCATGACAATTTTCAAAGAAGAGCAGTGGAGTTCTCCCTGGTGTGCCGGCCAATATTTATCCCTTATCCAGTACCTAAAAAAACAGATGACCTGGTTATCTATATCATTGCTATTTGTGGGAGCTTGCTGTGCACAAAATGTCTGCACGTTTCCTACATTACAACAGTGACCACACTTCAAAAGTGCTTCATTGGCTGTAAAGCGCGTTGGGACATCCTGAGGTTGTGAAAGGTGCTATAAAAATACACGCCTGTCTTTCTTTAAAAACTGTTATTGTGGCGGAGCCACCAAAGGACTCAGATCGTTTGTATATAATTCCTTTAACAACATGTTAGCTACAGCCTGAGTCTGTATCTTTGTTTATGCTGTTTAGCTGTACAGAGCATGGTTACTTTAACAGCGTGGCTAAAACGTGATGACGTCACGCCGTTCATCACGTGATTCCCCACTGGCAGGAAAACGTGATGACGTCATGACGTCAGCCACGGGACTGCAGGGGCAGTCCTCGTGGAGCCTCCAGAGAGAGCAGACCTACATTCAATGTTATCCTGCAGTTTCTTGTTAAAACCTGTTTGTTTCATTAAAGTTCATTTTGTTTGATCACCTGAGTAGAACTCAGTCTTTTAGTTAGGAACCTGCGTTCCTACATTGGTGACCCCGACTTTCGTGAACGGTTTTTGCGGAAGATCTTCAGCATGGACACGAACGCCGTGACTCTGAAACTGCCACAGTCCTGGGAGTAACAACCAGCCGTGTGGTTTATCCAGGCTGAAGCCCAGTTCGCCATCAGGAACATCGTCGCGGATCAGACCCGTTGTTACTACGTGGTCTCCACCCTCGATAGCGCCACTGCCTCACGGATCATCAGCCTCCTCGGTAGTCCTCCTACTGACCGCAAGTATGATATGTTAAAGGCGCGGTTGCTACAAGTCTTCGGGCTCTCGAAGTCAAAACGCGCTCACTGGCTCCTCGCTATGCCCGGCCTCGGGGACTCCAAACTGTCCGAGCTCATGAGCCAAATGCTCACGCTCTTAGGTGCCGAACCGGAATGCTTCCTCTTCCGGGATCTATTCCTCTGCCAACTGCTGGAGCAGGTGCAGGCTGCCCTAGCCAGGTCCGAGGTCACAGACTGCACCGAGCTTGCTGCCAAAGCAGATAAGATTTTCACAGCAGTGCTGCGCCGCCACAAGGCACCCATCCCCCACAGACGCAGCTCCAGCTCCTCTTGGAGCAGGCTGGTGCTCCTACCACGCCCGTTTTGGCGCGAAAGCACGACGCTGCCGCTCTCCCTGCAGCTTTTCGCCCCAAAAAAACCAAAGCTCCTGCAGCGTTCCTGGCGAAGGAGGACCGGGTCTAACGGGCGTCCGCGGCTGCGATGGCCATCGGATCTTCGGGGAAACTTCTTTACATCACCGATTCCCTATCGGGTCGACGTTTCCTTTGTGACACCGGGGCGCAGTGTAGCATCCTACCTGCGTCAAATCTCGATATGCAAGCTGGCGACCACGGCTTTTTCCTCATGGCGGCTAATGGCGCAGCCATTCGAACTTTCCGAAAGCGGCGGGTCCAAGTCTGTTTCGGCGGTCAGCGCTTCCATTGGGAATTCGTCACGGCCACAGTCTTGCAGGCTATCCTAGGGGTGGATTTTCTGTGTGCCAATGGCCTCCTCGTCGATGTCCGGCACCGCCGGTTGATCAACGCGGCCACCTTCCACTCGATTCCGTGCTACCATGGTACCACCATGGCGCGCACTATCGCCTGTGCGTTCCCTTCTCCGGATGACTTCACTCGGCTCCTCGGAGAGTTCCCGGAGCTGACCAGGCCCACTTTCTCCTCCTCGGCCACGAAGCATGGTGTTGAACATCATATCACCACTACTGGCTCCCCGGTTTATGCACGGGCTAGAAGGCTTGAACCCGGCAAGCTCGCGGCTGCGAAAGTGGAGTTCAACACGATGGAGCAGCTGGGGATTATCGCCGGTCGAATAGTCCCTGGTCCTAGCCTCTCCACATTGTTCCGAAACCGGGCGGCGGCTGGCGGCCATGCGGTGACTACCGATGCCTGAACGACGCCACTACTCCTGATCGGTATCCGATCCCGCATATTCAGGATTTCTCGGCCCATTTGGCGGGAAATTCTATCTTTTCTAAAGTCGACCTCGTCCGGGGGTATCACCAGGTTCCCGTGCACACGCAAGACGTCCCGAAAACCACAATCATCACCCATTTCGGCCTTTTTGAGTTCCTGCGGATGCCGTTTGGCTTGAAGAACGCGGCACAGGCTTTCCAGCGCTTGATGGACTCCGTGCTCCGAGACCTAAACTTCATCTTCGTCTACCTCGACGACATTCTCATCGCCAGCGCTAGCAAGGAAGAGCACATCTGCCATTTGCGTACCCTCTTTAAATGCCTCAGTCAGCACGGTTTGATCATCAACCCGGCCAAGTGCCAGTTCGGCCTGCAGCGGATCGATTTCTTGGGACACCGCATAACATCAGACGGCGCCGTCCCCTTACTGACGAAGGTGGAAGCTGTTGCCTCTTTCCCGCACCCGCCAACCGTCAAGGCCCTGCAAGAGTTCCTGGGGATGGTCAATTTCTATCACCGATTCATCCCTAAGGCGGCTCAGCTAATGCAGCCTTTATACGGGGCCCTCAAGGGCAAGTCCGGTAAGGATCCAATCAGCTGGACGGCCGAGATGGACCAGGTGTTCGTCAACACCAAGAGTGCTTTGGCCAACGCAACCATGCTGGCGCACCCACTTCCAGGTGCCACCATCGCCCTTACCACAGACGCGTCAGACTACGCCATCGGCGCAGTGCAGGAGCAGTGGGTGAACGGCACGTGGCAACCACTGGCGTTTTTCAGCCGTCAACTACGGAGAAATGAAAGAAAATACAGCACCTTCGATCGGGAGTTGCTGGCCCTTTTTCTAGCCATTCGCCATTTCCGGTTCTTATTAGAAAGACGTCCCTTCACGGCTTTTGTCGACCACAAGCCTCTAACGTTCGCCATGGCCAAGACCGCTGAACCGTGGTCAGCTCGTCAACAATGTCACCTGACGTTTATTTCTGAATTTACCACGGACATTCAACATGTGTCTGGTAAAGACAACCTGGTAGTGGATTGCCTCTCCCGCGCGATGGTCCATGCGGTTCACCTGGGGATTGACTACTCCCTCATGGCTGCGGATCAGGCCTCGGACCCAGAGGTCCAATCATACAGAACCGTCCCCTCTAGTTTCCAAGCGACCGACATCAGTTTCCAGGCCGCAGGCACCACGCTCCTTTGCAACGTCTCCATGGGCATTCCCCGACCTATCGTCCCAGTCGCATGGCGCCGGAAGGTGTTTGACGCCATACACAGGTTGTCGCACCCTGGTATGAAGGCTTCACAACGGCTAATGCCGGCGAAGTTCGTCTGGAAGGGTATGCACATCGATGTCCGTGACTGGGCCAACACCTGCATGATCTGCCAGAAGGCCAAGGTCCAGCGTCATGTAAAAGCTCCGGTGGCTAGGTTTGCTGTTCCAGAGCGCTATTTCAACCACGTGCATGTGGACCTTGTGGGGCCACTTCCGCCTTCCCATGGTTATACGCATCTCCTCGCCATGGTGGACCGCACCACTAGGTGGCCAGAGGCAATTCCTTTGGTTTCCACCACTTCGGCAGACGTCGCGAGAGCTTTCATCTCCTGTTGGGTTGCTCGTTTCGGGGTACCGGCGGACATCTCCTCCGATCGTGGGCCACAATTTTCCTCGGAGCTCTGGAACGCAGTAACGCAGGGGCTCGGCACCAAACTTCACCGCACCACCGCCTATCATCCACAGGCAAATGGCCTGTGCAAGCGATTCCACAGGTCGCTTAAAGCCGCCTTACGAGCCAGTCTTCAAGATGTGGGATGGGTGGACAGACTCCCATGGGTCCTTTTGGGTCTTCGTATGGCGCCCAAAGAAGACCTGCAATCATCCTCAGCAGAACTCGTTTATGGCCAACCGCTCCGAGTACCAGGGGATTTCCTCCCTTCTCCCACAGAGCCGTGGTCCGCCTCCCAGCAGCTCGTCAGCCACCAGGAAGCGGCCAGATGCTTCGCTCCAGTGCCTACATCAAATCACGGCCTACAGAGCTCCCACATGCCAGTGGAACTGAAGAACGCTGAGTCGTATTTATCTGCCACGACGCTCACCAGGATCCGCTCAAGCCCCCTTACACTGGTCCTTTCCGCGTCATCGAATCAGGAGACAAATCCTTTTCGGTCGACATCAGAGGAAAGCCGGATCACATTTCGGTGGACCGGTTGAAGCCGGCTCACTTGGACCTGGACCGCCCAGTCGTCATCGCTCAGCCACCGAAACGTGGCCGACCGCCCGCAGCCACCATGCCAGATCAACCACAGCTGCCCGCCAGCTCGACCACACTCGCCGCGCCAGCTCAACCACAACCGCCCGCCAGCTCGACCATCGTCCATCAGCTCCCTCTGCAGGGTTACCGAAGTCGCTCGGACAGACTTGTCAGGCCTCCTCGACACCTCACTTTTGCTGTTCTGGGGGGGCGCATGTGGTGGAGCCACCAAAGGACTCAGATTGTTTGTATATAATTCCTTTAACAACATGTTAGCTGCAGCCTGAGTCTGTATCTTTGTTTATGCTGTTTAACTGTACAGCGCGTGGTTACTTTAACAGCGCGGCTAAAACGTGATGACGTCACACCGTTCATCACGTGATTCCCCACTGGCGGGAAAACGTGATGACGTCATGACGTCAGCCACGGGACTGCAGGGGCAGTCCTCGTGGAGCCTCCGGAGAGAGCAGACCTGCATTCGATGTTATCCTGCAGTTTCTTGTTAAAACCTGTTTTTTTCATTAAAGTTCATTTTGTTTGATCACCTGAGTAGAACTCAGTCTTTTAGTTAGGAACCCGCGTTCCTACATTATAATATTTGGGAAACCCGTGAGTTATTTTTTATTTAGCTCTGAAAACCTGATAGATTCTTCAGTTTATGAGTTCATGCCTGAATTCTAAATAAATGATAATATTACACTCACTGTGATTGAATGCAAGCAATTGAGTTCATGCCTGTAATCTGCTTCAAATGCTATCCTGATCTCATTATGCAAGTTGAAATGCCACATTCTGCCTTGGACTCAATAATCTTTAGATAACCCCCCCAACATCTGTTCACCAACAATATAAATGATTACATTCTATAGTTTATTAAAACCATTTGACCCCTTGCAATTGTACAGGCAAAAAGTATATTAGTGTATTGGGAGTATGTTACAAGGAAGGAACTTTGTGTGATTTTGCTTTGTGACATGACATATGTAATAGCGTAGTGGTTATGTTCCTGTAATAGAAATCCTAAGACCTCATTGACTACTAAATCCTAGAGTATGTGAATTCAAATCCCGCCATGGTAAGAACTGGAATTTCAATTTATAAACAGATCTGGAAATAAAAAGTTGGCATCAGTAAACGTGACTGTGAAGCTGTTGGATTGTCATAAAAACTCAACTGGTTCACTAATGTCCTTTTGGGAAGGAAACCTGCCGTCCTCACCCGGTCTGGCCTATATGTGACTCCAGTCCTGCACCAACATGGTTGACTTTTAACTACCTTCTGAAGTGACCAAACAAGCCACTCAGTTGTATCAAACTTTCTCAGGGCATCTATGAATGGGCAATAAATGCCAACAATGCCCACATCACGGAACTGATTAAAAAAATATACCCAGGAATGAAGCCAAATTCTTTTTGCATGAGGATTTTTTTATCAGCCTTTTGGCAATTGGATGCTGAGATCCCATCCAGTTGTTTGTGAATGTTGCAATCATGACCTATTGGACATAATTTCACGAGGGACTGCTACCTTGAGGTAAATCTAGGGCATGAAAACCCTTGTCTCCTGAAGCTGTCCTCGGATACTGTGGGAAATCCTGACGGTGGAATCTTGGAACGTGCTCCCAATACCAACTCAGTATTCGTTGGCTGTTCTCCAGTGTTGTATTTGTGCTGCTCCCACAGTTGATATCAGTGCATCTGTTACCCGAGTTACAGATGGCTGCTGTCGTGATAAATTATGCAAATTATTTGCTTTCGAATTGCCCCCTGAAAATGAATTTTAATACAAATAATGCTTTAAAAAAATAACCTTTGGTCTCAGCTTTTTAAAAATTAAATTAACACTGATCTTTCCTGCACGCACAATGCTTCCTCCCCATTCCAGGAGATGGGGCACAGGGTGGATATTAATCACCCATAGACTATCAGCATATCTATTATATACAACAAAATACATCAGGCTCCTGCTGTACCTGCTTTGAATCAGTAATTATGGCAGTGGAAATATTTCTGGCTTTTACGGTCATTACTATGATTAGTATTTCTATAAGGGCATTTATCATGTTCATGGTCCAAACTGAATGTTCGCACTTATAATTTTACATGTTATTCTGCAAGATAATAGGGATCAAAGGCATTTCTTGGCTTTCATAGGATTTAAGCATACAATGATGGCTATTATTAGTAATAATTACACACATACTTACAGTCACACTTATGGTACAATGTACCAGATAAAGCATTAGCTGTGGCTCAGTGGGTAGCACTCTTGCCTTTGAATCAGGAGGTTGTGGGTTCAATTCTCACTCCAAGAGACTTGAGCATAAAAAGCTAGGCTGCCACTCCAGTGCAGTGCTGAGGGTGTGCTGTCTTTCAGGTGAGACGTTAAACCGAGGCCCCGTCTGCTCTCTCAGGTGGACGTAAAAAATCCCACGGCACTATTTTGAAGATGAGCAGGGGAGTTCTCCCCAGTGTCCTGACCAATATTTATCCCTCAATCAACATCACTAAAACAGATTATCTGGTCATTATCATGTTGTTGTTTGTGGGAGCTTGCTGTGTGCACATTGGCTGCTGCGGTTCCTACATCACAACAGTGACTCCACTTCAAAAAGTACTTCATTGGCTGTAAAGCGCTTTGGAATGTCCGGTGGTTGTGAAAGGCGCTATAGAAATGCAAGTCTTTCTTTCTATCACTGAGTTACAGGCTTCGAGCTGCAGGGGATCGGTTGTCCAAGTCTTGTTGAATTCTGAAGAATCTATTCTAACACCCCTCTTTTTATACCTTTCACTTTCGCTATGTGAGGTTTCGCATGTGTCGAAGTATTACCTTAGCCAACGAGCTCCATAACTCCAGTTTTAACAGAAATCACTCTCTGTCATTTGACTCACTCTCTACTTTTCCAGAGATATGGCAGGTGCCTTTTCAAGGCTCGGGCTAACAGAGACAGTTCTGTGGCCTCCTTATCAGCTAAAATGCTGTCTGACTGGAAATCCCTTTACTGACTGAATATTGCTAACCGAAACACACTTAAAAAGCTAAAGTTAATATCAAGAATTTAACCGCTTCCTTACACGTACCTTGGGAGCTCTGATAAAACAAGTTTAAGTAATAAATGTTGGCAGTGACCACAAGCTCATAATTCACTTCTCATTCCTGTTTTTTGGGAGGCCCTTTTTTAAGTTGAGGGGTGTCAGTGCTGAGGAATGGAATGCTCTGCCAGTTTTGCACCCAATATCATCATCCCACATTCCAAGGTCAGGTGCAACACGAGCCAGATACAAAGTAAAGCTCTCTCGACTTTGGTCCCAATAATCTGCATTAACCCCCAAGCCCAGAAAAGCACCACTCTACTGGCCCATGGTAAATGATTCTTTTTCCTACATTGCAAAAGTAACTACATGTCAAAAATACTTAATTAGCTGTGAAGCGCTTTGGGACGTCCTGAGGTCGTGAAACACGTTATATAAATGCACGTTCTTGCTTCTTTCTCTGTCTGAAGTAATTACATTTAAACTGTGGCCCTAAAGGTATATGGAAACCGTACCAGGATAAAATTAAAGTACTCATGGTGGGGTCTGTTGATTAATATATATTTGAGCAATTGCAGCTTGTAATTTGTAGTCAAATTCTCATAGTTGTGTTCCACTCCTTCCATGGCCTCGCCCCTCCCTATCTCTGTAGCTTACTTCAGTTCTACAACCCTCCGAGAACTCTACATTCCTCCAATTCTGGCCCCTTGAGCATTCCCGATTTTAATCGCTCCACCATTGGTGGCTGTGCCTTCAGCTGCCGGGGCCCTAAGCTCTGGAATTCCCTCCCTAAACCTCTCCGCCTCTCCGTCTCTCTCTCCTTTAAGACGCTCCTTAAAACCGACCTCTTCACCTGTCCTAATGTCTCCTTATGTGGCTCGGTGTCAGATTTTGTTTGATAATGGCTCCTTGGTGTGAAGCACCTTGGGATGATTTACGACGTTAAAGGCGCTGTATAAATGCAAGTTGTTGTTAATGGCCCAGAAATTCGGGTCGGGGGCTTCCCGCGGGTGTAAGCCCCCGACCTGCACTTACCTTGCGCGCCGGCAGTTGAGCTGTAGGGCCCCATGGAATTCCGCTCCGGGGCTTGGCCCAGCTGCCGGCGCGCTGTGCTTGCGTGTCCCAGGGGCGCAGTTAGTGCGATGTGTCCCCTGGGATCACGTGAGCCATGGGCAGCCAATCGGAGGAGGGAAAAGCCCATTCATAAGACTGACAGGAAGACCTGTCAAAACTTATAAATACTACGGGCCCCAAAATAGCAGTAAACCTTCAAATAATTTTTTTTTTAAATCACACTTTTTAAATAAACTATAAATTACATTAAATAACTATTTTAAACAATAATTTAAATTTTTGAAAAAAATAATTTTATATTCTAACGGGGTTAAAAATAAACTTACCTTGCTTTAAAGTATTTAAAAATAATAAACCTGTGGAAAAAATGTTTTAATTTTAATTAATTGACCACTTACCTTGCAAAAAGCAGGCCTTACGCCTTCTTTTTAAATGTGTAAATCCTACAGGCTTACCCTCCAGGGAAAACCTGTAAAAAAAATCTAAGCTCAAAGCGCACGCGCAGCCTCCCCTGCGCGCGCGTTCGACCTCTGAACCCCTTCGTTCAGAGGATCGGAAGTGCCGGTTTCCCGCGCATGCGCAGTGCATGCAGAAAACCGGCACTTCCATTCGGACTACGGGTGAGTACCCTGTGCATACTCACCCGTGGAGACCCGAATTTCTGGGCCATTGTTATATACTTTGCAAATGTGCTACATTTTTTAAACTGCCGTTGACATTGCTTTCACTGCAATGATTGCACCTTTCAAATTGTACTGGGAATGAATAACACGCGGCGGATGGTGCTGCTAGGATTTCAAGTCATGAGGTGTGCTGAAATTGACACAATTGTCACTGCTGATGAGTACAGATGGTAAATAAAACTTAATTGTCCCCACTTCAGAGAATGCAACTGCCAAGAGCAGCTGGTTACCTGGTTGCTCCCATCTTAGGTTAGCTCAGGGAACTTACGATAATGTTTTGCTGCAAGTCTGTCACAATACCAACATAATCTTGCAAAGGTGCTTGTCGCCATTAAGGAAGTAGAGGAGGATCTGGAACAGTGTGCAAAGGAAACATGGATCCAATCAGCCAGGTTATTAAATGCTAAAATCGATTTCACAAGGTCGGTCCAGAAAAACTCTTCCCTCTTGTGGGGGAATCCAGAACAAGGGGGGCATAATCTTAAAAATTAGAGCCAGGCTGTTCAGGGGTCATATCAGGAAGTAGTTTTTCCACACAAAGGGTTGTGGAAATCTGGAATTGTCTCCCCAAAAAAGCTCGGATGCTGGGGGACAATTGGAACTGTCCAGACTGAGATTGAGAGATTTTTGTTGGGTAAGGGTATTGAGTGATATGGAGCAAAGGTAAGTAAATGGAGTTGAGATCCAGATCAGCCATGATCTAATTGAATGGTGGAACAGGCTTGAGGGGCTGAATGGCCTCCTCCTGTCCCTGTGTTACAGGAGAAGCACTAGCTTCTGGAAGGTGGGGAAATCCTCTGCTCTTTCAAGCAATGAGCAGGCTGAAGGAGTGATTTTTTTTGCTCTTTTATATTCATTAGAAAAAGCTTGTCTTTGAAACAGGATGTCATTGTGAGCAGGTAGCCTGAGAGTCACATGTGTGAAGAGTTGCCCTGGGAATTATAAAAGCATGCTAGATGTTTAAACCCACTTTAACTTTCTGCTTCTTCTTGACTTACAATTGGGAAATCACATAAAGACTTCTCGTCTTCTAATACAAGCACCAGTCGGTGGAGACATGAGCTCAGTTATACAGATGGCTCCTGCCAGCTATGTGCTTTGCAGAAAAATAGACAAGGAGAAACTGAAATAAAAGACAATGAAAGTCAGGCGGGGAGCATAACGGGCGGACGAACCGCGAATGCCCGCTTTCCGCCAGCACCGAGAGTGAAAATCTACCCCAACGGGCGTCTTCCTGTGTGCTCTGACGGGACTAATTGGAGAGCTCCTTCAAGGAGCCAGCACAGGAACCATGGTCTGAATGGCCTCCTCCTGAGCTGTAGGATTCTATGATTCGATGGGGGAGAAATTCATTACAACCCCGTTTGGGGCGCTAAATTTTAAAAGTTGAGAAAATTAGCGCCAGGCACTAATGTTTCTTAACTTTTAAAAAATTTGGTTTTGCGCCCCAGGAAGGAAGAGGAGAGCTAAATAAAGCATTCCATTTCCTTTTCGGGGAGCATTTGGCAGCAGGCGGGGCGGAGACTTCAGCAGTGCTGCTCACTGGGCCGTGCAGCACCGTCGTGTTCAAAGGCTCCTTCCCTCCCTTAAAGGCAAGGGCCATCGCTGCAGCTTCTGAAATTCAAAAAGTACCTACTTGGACCACCGAGGCAGCCGCGACCCCATGTGATCGAACAGGAAAGGCAAGTTTTTTTTCCACTTCCCTTGGCCACCTCGCCTTTAACCATCGCCCCCCGAAGAGGCCGACCGTCCGATGCACGCCTCCTGCAGCTGTCGGTGTTTTCGACCGGCACTGCTGTAGGGGGCGGAAGTCAATTTCGGGTCCGGGCCGCTACCGGGGCGATGGCGAATATGGCGGAAGTCGATGTCAGCGCCGCGCCCGGTCGCAAAGCCATTTGGGCCCCGTTAGCACCCCCCCGAAGGTGCTAATGGGAGACACAAAGGCACCCAATTTCGTTCCCTCAGATTCTAAGGCCACATGCCTGAAGCATTGTTAGTTGTCTTTTCCCTTTACAGATACTAATTGATGTGCCATATTTTTCAGGCACTCTTTACCTTTATGTCGCAGCCATAGCTCAGTTGGTAGCATTCTCACCACTGCATCAGAAGGTTGTGGGTTCAAGCCCCACTCCAGAGGCTTGAGCACAGAATCCAGTCTGACTCTTCTGTGCGGTACTGAGGGAGTGCTGCACTGTTGGAGGTGCCGTCTTTCAGATGAGAGATGAGTCTGCCCTCTCAGGTGGATGCAAAAAATCCCACGGCACTATTCAAAGAAGAGCAGGGGAGATCCTCCAGAGTCCTGGTCAATATTTATCCCTCAACCAACATCACTAAAACAGATGTCATGGCAGGAACCCTACGCCACACTGCTTGATTTCCTTATCCATAAACGGGATCGGGCGGGGTGTATAAATGGCAGCTGATCCACAAACAGCTACATAAGAACATAAGAAATATGCTACTTGGCCCTCGAGCTTGCTCCGCCATTCAATAAGATCATGGCTGATCTCAGGCTCAAAGCCACTTCCCTGTTCGCTCTCCATAACCCTTCACTCCCTTATCTTGCAAAAATTTGCCTAACTCCACTTTAAATGTATTTAATATCCCAGCCTCCACAGCTCTCTGGGGCAGAGAATTCCACAAATTTACGACCCTCTGAGAGAAGAAGTTCCTCCTCCTCTCAGTTCTAAAAGGGCGACCCTTTGTTCTGAGATTGTGCCCCCGAGTTCTAGATTTCCCCACGAGGGGAAACATCCTCTCTGCATCTACCTTGTCGAGCCCCCTCAGTATCTTATATGTTTCAATAAGATCACCTCCCATTCTTCTAAATTCCAATGAGTATAGGCCCGGCCTGCTCAACCTTTCCTCATAAGTCAAACCCCTCATCTCTGGAATTAACCTAGTGAATTGTCTCTGAACTGCCTCCAATGCAAGTATATCCTTCCTTAAATAAGGAGACCAAAACTGTACGCAGTACTCAAGGTGCGGTCTCACCAATACCTTGTACAGTTGTAGCAGGACTTCCCTGCTTTTATACTCCAACCCCCTTGAAATAAAGACCAACATTCCATTTGCCTTTTTGAGTACTTGCTGTACTTGCATGCTAACTTGTTGAGTTTCATGCACAAGGACCTCCAGGTCCCTCTGAACTATAGCATTTTGTAATCTCTCTCCATTTAAATAATAGTTAGCTTTTTTATTTTTCCAGCCAAAGTGGATAACCTCGCACTTTCCGACATTATACTCCATCTGCCAAATATTTGCCCACTCACTTAGCCTGTCTATATCCTTTTGCAGGTTCTTTGAGTCCTCTGCACAACTTGCTTTCCCACCCATCTTTGTATCATCTGCAAACTTGGCTACATTACACTCGATCCCTTCATCCAAGTCATTAATGTAGATTGTAAATAGTTGGGGCCCCTGCACCGATCCTTGTGGCACCCCACTAGTTACCGTTTGCCAACCAGAAAATGGCCCATTTATCCCGACTCTCTGCTTACTGTTAGTTAGCCAATTCTCTATCCATGCTAATATATTACCCCCAACTCCGTGAACTCTTATCTTATGCAGTAACCTTTTATGTGGCACCTTATCGAATGCCTTCTGGAAATCCAAATACACCACATCCACTGGCTCACCCTTGTCCACCCTGCTTGTTACATCCTCAAAGAACTCCAGAAAATTTGTGAAACATGATTTCCCTTTCCTAAAACCATGCTGACTCTGTTTGACTGTTTTTCTAAATGCTCTGCTTCCTTAATGAAGGACTCCAGCATTTTCCCAACGACAGATGTTAGGCTAACTGGTCTATAGTTTCCTGCTTTCTGTCTCCCTCCTTTCTTAAATAGGGGTGTTACATTAGCAGTTTTCCAATCCGCTAGGACCTCTCCAGAGTCCAGGGAAATTTGGTATATTGCAAACAATGCATCCACTATCTCTGCAGCCACTTCTTTTAAGACCCTGGGATGCAGGCCATCTGGTCCAGGGGACTTGTCGTCTTTTAGTCCCATTATTTTACCGAGTACTATTTCCTTAGTGATAGTGATTGTCTTTAGTTCTCCACTCCCTGTGGCCCCTTGATTATCCATTATTGGGATGTTGTTAGTGTCTTCTACAGTGAAGACAGATGCAAAATATTTATCCTGTTTGTGGATCAATCTCCAACCTAACTGTCCTCTCCAAAGTCCTTGAATGTGTTGTTGCCTCCCAAATCTGTGCCCATCTTTCCCGCAATTCCATGTTTGAATCCCTCCAATCAGGTTTCCGCCCTTGCCACAGTACCAAAATGGCTCTCATCAAAGTTATAAATGCCATCCTTTGTGACTGTGAAAAAAGTAAACTGTCCCTCCTCGTCCTTCTTGACTTGTCTGCAGCCTTTGACACGGTTGACCACTCCATCCTTCTCCAATGCATCTCCACCGTCGTCCAGTGGGGTGGGACTGTACTCGCCTGGTTCTATTCTTATCTATCTAATCGTAGTCAGAGAATCACCTGCAATGGCTTCTCTTCCCGCTCCTGCATCGTTACCTCTGGTGCCCCTCAACGATCTATCCTTGGCCCCCACCTATTTCTCATCTACATGCTGCCCCTTGTTGCTATCATCCGAAAACACAGCGTCAGTTTCCGCTGACGACACCCAGCTCTACCTCACTACCTCTTCTCTCGACCCCTCCACGGTCTCTAAATTGTCAGACTGCTTGTCCAACATCCAGTTCTGGATGAGCAAAAATTTTCTCCAATTAAATATTGGGAAAACCAAAGCCATTGTTTTCGGTCCCCATCACAAATCCGTTCACTAGCCACTGACTCCATCCCTCTCGCTAACATCTGTCTGAGGCTGAACCACATTGTTTGCAACCTTGGGGTGCATTCTTGACAGCCCTGGGGAGGCGGGGCCGCCGGGAAAATGGCAGAATCTGGGGGTGGGTGCCCAACCCGTCTCCGTGCCATCTTGCCAGGATGCGGGTAGCCGACCTGCGCTGGGTCCTGTCTCCTTGGAGGTGGGAAGGGGAATTGTGCCACTTATCTGCCTGTTAACAGGTAGTTAACTGGCAGATAAGAGGATTATCCCCATTTTACCCACACAAGTGCGGGCTTCCCGAAGGCTCCGAAACCCGCCAGTGTCACCGAGACGAGCAGTGGGTCTGCGGGGGTCGGAGGGGTGCAAAAGTGCACTGTGAAGGTAAGTGATGGGTGCAAGTGTGGAGAGGTGAGTATGTGAGGTAAGTGGAAAGTTTACTTACCTTTGTTTCTTTCTGCAGGCTTCAAGAGTTGCGTATGCGGAGAGTCTCGCACCTCCGCGGCAGAGATGACAAATGGCCGTTGCATTCTCCAATGCAGCAACCATCTAATTTCTGCTAAATAAAGAGGTTTGATGAGACTTGAATTCAAGAACTCATCAAACTACAGAGAATGTCAGTGTTTAACAGCTTCACAGAGCTGTCAAATGATGACAATTCATCTGTAAAAAGTTTTTGACAGATGAAATGTCATACATTGACATTCTCTGTAGCCGGCTTTCCCTTAATTGGCCTGCTAAACCCGCTGGCCGGGCTTAACAAGGTCAATTAAGGGAAAATAGCGTGGGTTGGTCAGAAGTTGATGGAGGCGGGACTGAAACCCGACAAGTGGGAGTCCCACCTCCAAAAGCTCCCCATTGGCAAAATCCAGCCCCGGGTGTCATATTTGACTCTGAAACGAGCTTCCGACCACATATCCATGGCATAACAAAGACCGCCTACTTCTACCTCCATAACATCGCCTGTTTCCGCCCTTGTTTCAGCTCATCCGCTGCTGAAACCCTCATCCATGCCTTTGATACCTCTAGACTTGATTATTCCAACGCACTCCTGGCTAGCCTCCCACATTCCACCCTCTGTAAACTTGAGCTCATCCAAAACCCGTTCGCCCATCACCCCTGTGCTCACTGACCTACATTGGCTCCTGGTTAAGCAGCGCCTCGATTTCAAAATTCTCATCCGTGTTTTCAAATCCCTCCATGGCCTCGCCCCTTCCTATCTCTGTAATCTCCTTCAGCCCCACAAACCCCCGAGATATCTGCGCTCCTCTAATTCTGCTCTCTTGAGGATTCCTGATTATAATCGCTCAACCTTTGGTGGCCATGCCTTCTGTTACCTCGGCCCTAAGCTCTGGAATTCCCTGCCTAAACCTGTCCACCTCGCTACCTCTCTAGCCTCCTTTAAGACGCTCCTTAAAACCTACCTCTTTGACCAAGCTTTTGGTCACCTGCTCTAATTTATCCTTATGTGGATCGGTGTCAAATTTTTTGTCTTAAAATACTCCTGTGCAGTGTCTTAGGGACGTTTTACAGGAAACTTTGTGATATCCGGCACCGACGGGACCGAGCTGTTGCCGTCCCATCAAAACTGCCGGACAAACCAGCGCTAATGTTGAAACATTGCTCCGTATCTGGCAACAAACCCTGTTGCTTAGCAACAGCTTCTAAACAGTCGGCAGTACCTTGCAAGCATCTCTGTAGCTTAGCAACAGCTTCAGCGAGACCTTGCAGAGCCTGACTGGTGAAAAAAAAGCAACAAAAAGAAAAAAAACCTAACGAAATGGCTCCTGATTTTTGCCGGTGGATCGAGCCTCCGGATAAACCAAAGTTTCCTGTACTATGTTAAAGGTGTGCTATATAAATACAAGTTGTTGTTGTTAGCACCAGCAGCATAACTGAAAATTACCCTCCGCCCCCATCTGCCCCAGTCTGAAGGATGGGTTTAGTGAGGAACTTCTCTGAATGTTAGCCAATTCAGCAGAAAATCAGCACTCGGAAAATCCTCACCAAAGTCTAATTAGTGATGCCGTGAATCTACAGCAAAAGATAATTGTGCTCTTCTCCACCTATCAGGTTGTTTGCTTAGAACTTTGGAGATGTGGAAAGCCTGTAGCAATAGACACTAATGGGAACTGTCTCCCCGAACTGTTCAAATATCAAAGCACTTGTATCTCTCTTTGTAACTGAGAACATGGCCTAGATTTTCTACCCATTAAGTCAGTGGGTGGAAAATCTAACTGAATACGATGTTTTTTGGTAGGAATAATGCAGTGTTCTTGATATTCATCTGTGCAGGATTAAACCATCTC
This sequence comes from Somniosus microcephalus, assembly GCF_052327205.1. Lineage (NCBI taxonomy): Eukaryota > Metazoa > Chordata > Chondrichthyes > Squaliformes > Somniosidae > Somniosus > Somniosus microcephalus. The sequence goes on from NC_140997.1 coordinate 96,561,693, forward strand.
AAGGGGATTTAAGAAAGAAACAGCTTGCATTTATATAGCAACCTTATAGACCTTGGGACCTCCCAAAGCGCTTGACAGTTAATGAAGTTCTTCTGAAGTGTAGTCAATGTTGTAAAGTAATTTACTGCAAACACATTAAATAAAAGGCGAAATAAGCAAGTTTTAGCAGCACCTTGCTAAAATAAATTCCACAAATCCATTGGCATATTGATGGATATCAATATCAATATTCCTCATATTGATTCGCAAGACGTTTGCAGGTTGCAAATTGCCAATTTTGCAACTTGGATCTCTGAGTGTCAATTTTTTTATTTCTAACCGTGAAACAAATCGCTGTGTGCCAACAACAACAACATGTATTTATATAGCGCCTTTAACATTGTAGAAACGTCCCTAGGTGCTTCAACAGCGAGCACTCAGGGCTGATCAGTTTGAAACGTGTAGGCAGTTGGACCTGTACCAGCAGGGGTTTATTCCACAAGGTGCTTCATTGTTAAGTCACTGCTTGCTGCAGTTAGAGTCAGAAAAACAGTAAAGAAAGTGTCATGTTTTATCACATGGTTTGTCACATGGTTTAGTATGAGAATGCTCAGTTTGCTCTGACCTAGTAAAACAAGCACATGAACTAGCAACTCGTGTCTCTGTCCATCATTTGTTCTATCCACATATATTATATTTTTGGCAATGAGAATGGGATCCCAAAGCCCATTTTAGTGATTATGGAAGGACACAGTGTTCAACCTTCGAGTGGAAAAGTTTAAGGTGAATTTGTGACAACTAAATTGAATTTTTGCGATGTTTTACAATTAATGTTGATGCAGAATCCTTTGTGCTTCATCTTCGTGTGTATGTATACACAGCAACAGCGGCATTGATTCACACAGGTAGCGTGCTGAGTCACTGTTCAACGGGATCGGGACAATCATGGCCGTGCCTATGGGATTCATCGGAAGCCTCGGCTTGTATGACCGAGCTCGTGAACTATTCAGTTCTTACATTGATCACATGGCGATGTTTTTTAGGGTCAATAACATTATTGAGAGCGAAGGTGCAGATGAGAATGTTCAAGCTCAAAATAAAGTAATTCGTGAACGTAAAAAAGCTATTTTTCTAACGGAGATTGGGCCAGATGTCTACGGAACGTTGACAAACCTACTCGTGCCAGGGAAAGCGAAGGATGCGTCGTTTGAAGACATTGTCGAGAAACTCAAGGACCATTTTGACCCAAAGCCGTTAGAAATAGCAGAGAGCTATAAGTTTGGTACCAGAAACCAAAAACAAAGTGAAACCATCAGGGAGTGTGTTGTAGCTCTTAAGAGCCTGTCTTTGCATAGTAACTTCGGCACATTTCTGGATCGTGCGTTGCGAGATAAGTTTGTGTGTGGACTGGTGGATGAGACCACACAGTCCAAATTACTGAACACTCCAAACCTGACGTTTGACATAACATGCAACATTACCCTATCTATGGAGATGGTGTCTAAGGATGCTAGGGAGCTCCGTCCTACTCCAGTGCAGCTGAGGTCTACAGTCACAAAGCCACTGCCAGACTTAAAGCTGTGAGACTGGGTCAAAAGCATGTCGGTGAGAGTAGTTCAGTGAATTGTTATCGCTGCAATGGAAATCACTCACCACAGTCCTGCCAATACAGAAATGTGAAGTGTTTTCACTGCCAGAAGCAAGGCCATATTTCAACAGCTTGCAGAGCTAGATCGAAAGCAGGAAGTAAGAACCATTCTAGTGGCAATGCAAAGAAGTGACAACAAAAGGGAGGAATTCACAATATTGAATTGAACACACCTGATGTTAAAGAACTAGGCATCTACAGTATCTATGCCACTAGCGTCATTGCTAGCAGTCGTGAGAAAGACTTCCGTACAAAACTTTTGATCAATGAGTAATATGTGTGTTGATACGGTGGCGGACTGCTCGATCATGAGTAAGGACACATATGAGAATAAGTTTAATCAAATACCACTTACAAAGAGTACCATAGAGGTAAAAACCTACTCTGGAGAAATCCTAGAGACATGTGGACAAATGGAATGTACAGTTCAGCACAATGGCCAGCCAATAAAGCTGCCTATTATGGGCAAAGACTGGTTAAGAAAGTTAAAACTAGACTGGAGAAACATCTTCAGTGCAGATACTTCAAAGAAGTGACTCGACACAATGCTGAACAAGTATAAAAGCATGTTCTCAGACAGTTATGAGGGAATCACTGGGTATGACGCACATATTTGCATCAAGTCCAACACGAAACCGTTCTATTGTAAGGCAAGGCTGGTCCCCTATGTGTTGAAAAGTCAGGTGGAGGAAGAGCTAGAGAGAGAATGGAGTGCTAGTAAAAACTGACAAAAGTGAATGGGCTACCCAGGTTGTGGTAGTGCCCAAGGCAGACAAAACTGTACGCTTGTGTGGAGACTACAAAGTTATTATCAACCAAGCAGTTGACAATGAGCAGTACCCGTTAACTACATCGCAAGATTTGCATGCAGCACTCTCTGGGTCAAAGGTTTTTCTCTAAGCTTGACCTGTTGCACACTTACGCTCAGCTGAATGTTGACAAAAAGAATCAACAGTACCTCACTATCAATACACGCACAAGGGACTGTACTCATGCACCAAGCTGCCTTATGGTGTAACGTCCTCCCCCAAAATCTTCCAGGCTACGATGGATAAGATTTTGCAAGGAATTCCAAATTGCTTATGCAATCAAGACAATGTGCTGATCGTAACAAGCAGCAAGGAAGAAAATCTAGAAGTGTTAGATTTAGTGCTTCAAAGGTTGAATTCCCACAATATTAAATTGAAAATGAGCAAATGTGCTTTTGTGCAGCTCGAGGTTGTGTACCTTGATCTGAAACGTTGGGCCCAAAAAGCAAGTGTTGTAGGCTTGTTTGGGACTCAGCATGAAGCAACGTTTGGCAAATTTCTTGCTGAAGTACAGAACCACTCCGCACACTACAGCAGAACTCTTGATGAAGAGAAGATTGAGAACACGATTGAGTCTTGTTCAACCAAATTTGGCCTCCAGAGTTGAACGGAAACAGTTGAGTCAGAAACGTTATTATGACAGCAATCAGAAAGAATGCAGTTTCAGACAAAACGAGTGTGTTAATGTTCTCAGTCCCCACCCCGGCAAGTCGAGTTCACACAAGTGGGATCTAGGAACCATAGTAGAGCTTGGTGGAACCAAGAGATATTTGGTTGAAATTGGTGCCAACATCCGAAGTGTTCATGGAGATCAAATGATCTCTGCTAGAGATGAACCAAGACGTGATCTTGAACCACTTGATCATGAACACATACATGAGTTTGACTCCGTTCAGACTTCAGAAACTGAAGTACCAGTTTCAAACAAATCTGAGATAGAAGCAGGATCATCTTTGAGTTCGGAACCAGAACAAAACAGCCCAAAAATTGGTTCAAAACCAAAACCTTTTGCAAGGAGATCAGGAAGGCTTCACAAACCTGTTATAAAACTGGATTTGTAGTTCATTTAAAAGAAAAAAGCCAGGAGTTTTTGTTATGTGGTGCATGTAATGCTGGGAAAGGTGGGACAATAGTTTTGTTGTATTTGAGAGGGGAACATGTACATTTTCTTTAAGGGGAAAGCAGTGTAATGTATTATCACATGGTTTGTCACATGGTTTAGTATGAGCATGCTCAGTTCGCACTGGCCTAGTAAACAAGCACCTTGACTAGCAACTCATACTGTCTCTGTCCTTCATTTGTTCTACCCACATATATTACAGAAGGAATTCAAATTCTTTTGTGACGTTTTGAACAAGGATGAAAGAGCAGAAACTTAGGGCTTGCCATTCCGATGTACAATATTTCATAGAATCATAGAATTACAGCACAGAAGAAAGCCATTCGGCCCATCGTGCCTGTGCCGGCTCTTTGAAAGAGCTCTCCAATTAGTTCTACTCCCCTGCCCTTTCCCCATAGCCCTGCAAATTTTTCCCCTTCAAGTATTTATCCAATTCCCTTTTGAAAGTCACGATTGAATTTGCTTCCACCGCCCTTTCAGGCAGCGCATTCCGGATCACAACAATCATTTGCAACGTGTTTATTAACGCATTCATGAGAAGTTCCTCCTTTTGGCATTTTTAACATGTCAATAACCCAAGAGCATGAAAAGGTTCAATAAAATAACCAGTTCGTTGTGTGTCACCCAGTGGGAGATGATACAAAAGCTCAAGGTAAACACGATAGTTCTTGCGCAGGTAAACCGGATTTCTGACGCCATTCCGGCGAAGTTACGATGGCGGAGCGGGATAGCTGAGAGGAAACTCCTGGCCCGTGGGTTATCGTCAGCCTTTCGGTTGGAAAAACCTATCCCGGCACGTCAGGAATACTGGTGTGCGCCAGGAATTTCCCACGGAAATTGACCCCTTAAGTGATTTGTCGGCGAATAGCGCTAATGGCCATTTCCAACGGCTCATATTTTTGCAGAGGAGACATGTGGCGAGGCGATTATCACAGAGAGAGACCCTGACCTACATTGGAACTGTAAAACATCAGAGAATATCTAGTGGGTTCAGGGCATATTACATTACACAGAATTAATGTACAGCACAGAAACAGGTCATTCGGCCCAAATGGTCCATGCTCCACACGAGCCTCCTTCCACCCCTCTTCATCTCACCCTATCAACATATCCTTCTATTCCTTTCTCCCTCATGTGTTTATCGAGCTTCCCCTTAAATCCATCTCTGCTATTTGCCTCAACCACTCCCTGCAGTAGGGAGCTCCACATTCTCACCACTCTCTGGGTAAAGAAGTTTCTCCTTACTCGGTTTATCAGTGACTATCTTATATTTATGGCCCCTAGTTTTGTCCCGTGAAAATACTAGTGGATAATCAGGAAGGCAAATTTTTGGGTTTCAGAAAATGGAGGTTCCATTATGCACAATTGTCAATATAAAGTTTTCCACCTGGTTCATTCTGAACAGTTACAGATACAGCAGTAAAGAGTTTCTCCTGAATTCCCTATTGGATTTATCAGTGACTATCTTATATTTATGGCCCCATGTCAACTGGAGAGATCATTTCCAATAACTGCGGATCCTCTTCCATTTGTTTGCTTTGATTCTCAATAAACTCACTGTCTGCATTGACTCACCGATGTTAGAGGAACAATTCAGCGAAATCCTTTCTTCTGGTCTTTACCACTTCAAGCTTTGACCTTGAATGTCCAACACTTCACTTTACATATTTCTTGTGCACAGACTCATGCATATTCATGTGCGCCTTATTATTATGCTAACGGAAATAACCGCACTTGAATGTTTTCACAGAAGGTTTCTGACTTATTCATTAGCTTTCGCTTTGAAAAAAAATATATGTTCAACCATTTATTGAAATTGTTTTGTAAATATTTAAATTTTGCAGCTCACAGGCATGTGTGGTGACACTAAGCCCTTCAGACCCAGATTTGATGTCTGGCAGGTGCCCATTTTCCCAATCTGACCGAGCTTACTCCGATGTATTAAACTTGGCCTCCAAAGCTGCATGAGGAAGAAATTGATCAGGATTCCCACTCTTGCTCAGTATTCAGTCACTCCCGCTCAGTATCCAGTCACTCCTGCTCAGTATCCAATCACTCCCGCTCAGTATCCAGTCACTCCTGCTCAGTATCCAATCATAGAAACATAGAAACACAGAAGATAGAGCAGGAGTAGGCCATTCGGCCCCTCGAGCCTGTTCTGCCATTTAATGAGATCATGGCTGATCATCCAAATTCAGTACCCTGTCCCTGCTTTCTCCCCATATGTCTTGATCCCTTTAGCCATAAGAAATATATCGAACTCCTTCTTGAATACGTTTAATAAGTTGGCCTCAACTGCCTTCTGAGGTAGAGAATTCCACAGGTTCACCACTCTCTGGGTGAAGAAATTCCCCCTCATCTCAGTCCTAAATGGCTTACCCCTTATCCTTAGACTGTGACCTCTGGTTCTGGACTCCCCCGCCATCGGGAACATCCTTCCTGCATCTAGTCTGTCTAGTCCTGTTACAATTTTATAAATTTCAATGAGATCCCCTCATTCTTCTAAACTCTACCGAAGATAAGCCTAATCGACCCAATCTCTCTTCATACGTCATTCCTGCCATTCCAGGTATCAGTCTGGTGAATCTTCGCTGCACTCCTTCCATGGCAAGAACATCCTTCCTCAGATAAGGCGACCAAAACTGCACACAATACTCAAGGTGTGGTCTCACCAAGGCCCTGTACAAATGCAGCAAGACATCCTTGCTACTGTACTCAAATCCTCTTGCTATGAAGGCCAACATACCATTTGCCTTCTTAACCGCCTGCTGCACCTGCATGTTTATCTTCAGCGACTGGTGCACAAGGACACCCAGGTCTCGTTGCACTTCCCCTTTTCCCAATCTATTGCCGTTCAGAAAATAATCTGCCTTCCTGTTTTTGCCACCAAAGTGGATAATCTCACATTTATCCACATTATACTGCATCTGCCATGCATCTGCCCAGTCACCCAACCTGTCCAAATCATCCTATGGTTTCTCGGCATCCTCCTCACAGCACACACGCCCACCCAGCTTTGTGTCATCTGAAAACTTGGAGATTTTACATCTAGTTCCCTTGTCTAGATCGTTATTATACATTGTGAATAGCTGGGGTCCTAGCACCAGTCCCTGTGGTACCCCACTAGACACTGCCTGCCACTCGGAAAAAGACCTGTTTATTCCAAATCTTTGCTTCCTGTCTGCCAACCAGTTGTCTATCAAAGTCAGTACCTTACCCCAAATCCCATGTGCTTTAAATTTGCATGCCAATCTCTAATGCGGGACCTTATCGAAAGCCTTCTGAAAGTCCAAATACACCACATCCACTGGTTCTCCCTTATCCATTCTATCAGTTACATCCTCAAAAAATTACAGAAGTTTAGTCAAGCATGATTTACCTTTTGTAAATCCATGTTGACTTTGTCCGATCCTGTCACTGTTTTCCAAGTGCTTTGCTATTACATCTTTTATAATGGACGCTAGCACTTTCCCCACTACCGATGTCAGGCTTACCGGTCTATAATTCGCCGATTTCTCCCTACCACCTTTATTAAATCACTCCCGCTCAGTATCCAGTCACTCCCGCTCAGTATCCAGTTACTCCTGCTCAGTATCCAGTCACTCCCGGTCAGTTTCCAATCACTCCCACTCAGTATCCAATCACTCACGCACAGTATCCAGTCACTCCCACTCAGTATCCAGTCCCTCCTGCTCAGTATCCAATCACTCTTGCTCAGCATCCAGTCACTCCCACTCAGTATCCAATCCCTCCTGCTCAGTATCCAATCACTCTCGCTCAGTATCCAGTCACTCCCGCTCAGTATCCAGTCACTCCCGCTCAGTATCCAATCACTCCTGCTCAGAATCCAATCACTCCCGCTCAGTATCCAGTCATTCCTGCTCAGTAACCAGTCACTCCAGCTCAGTATCGTGTCACTCCTGCTCAGTATCAAGCCACTCCTACTCAGTATCCAATCACTCACTCAAAGTATCCAGTCACTCCTGCTCAGTATCCAACCACCCCCGCTCAGTAGCCAGTCACTCCCGCTAGGTATCCAATCTCTCCCGTGCAGTATCCAGTCACTCCCTCTCAGTATCCATTCACTCCCGCTCAGTTTCAAATCACTCCCGCTCAGTATCCAATCACTCTCGCTCAGTATCCAGTCACTCCCACTCAGTATCCAGTCCCTCCTGCTCAGTATCCAATCACTCGCGCTCAGTATCCAGTCACTCCCGCTCAGTATCCAGTCACTCCCGCTCAGTATCCAGTCACTCCCACTCAGTATCCAGTCCCTCCTGCTCAGTATCCAATCACTCTCGCTCAGTATCCAGTCACTCCTGCTCAGTATCTAGTCACTCCCGCTCAGTATCCAGTCACTCCTGCTCAGTATCGAATCACTCCCACTCAGTATCCAGTCAATCACGCTCAGTATCCAATCACTCCCACTCAGTATCTAGTCATTTCTGCTCAATATCCAGTCACTCCTGCTCAGTATCCAGTCACTCCCGCTCAGTATCCCATCACTCCTTCTCAGTAACTAAACACACCCGCTCAGTAACCAATCACTCCCGCTCTGTATCCAGTCACTACCGCTCAGTATCCAATCACTCCCGCTCAGTATCCAATCACTCACGCTCAGTATTCAGTCACTCCTGCTCAGTATCCAGTCACTCCCGCTCAGTATCCAGTCACTCCTGCTCCGTTTCCAGTCACTCCCGCTCAGTATCCCATCACTCCTGCTCAGTATCCAATCACTCCTGCTCAGTATCCAATTACTCCTGCTCAGTATCCAATCACTCCTGCTCAGTATCCAATCACTCCTGCTCAGTATCCAATCACTCCTGCTCAGTATCCAATCACTCCTGCTCAGTATCCAATCACTCCCGCTCAGTATCCAGTCACTCCTGCTCAGAATCCAATCACTCCCGCTCAGTATCCAGTCACTCCTGCTCAGTAACCAGTCACTCCCTCTCAGTATCCATTCACTCCTGCTCAGTTTCCAATCACTCCCGCTCAGTATCCAATCTCTCTTGCTCAGTATCCAGTCACTCCTGCTCAGTAACCAGTCACTCCCTCTCAGTATCCATTCACTCCTGCTCAGTTTCCAATCACTCCCGCTCAGTATCCAATCACTCTTGCTCAGTATCTAGTCACTCCTGCTCAGTATCCAATCACTCCCGCTCAGTATCCATTAACTCTCTATCAGATTCCAATCACTCCCGCTCAGTATCCAATCACTCACGCACAGTATCCAGTCACTCCTACTCAGTATCCAGTCCCTCCTGCTCAGTATTCAATCACTCCCGGTCAGTATCCAGTCACTCCCGCTCAGTATCCAGTCACTCCCGCTCAGAATCCAGTCACTCCCGCTCAGTATCCAGTCACTCCTGTTCAGTATCTAGTCACTCCCGCTCAGTATCCAGTCACTCCCACTCAGTATCCAGTCCCTCCTGCTCAGTATCCAATCACTCTGGCTGAGTATCCAGTCACTCCCGCTCAGTATCCAGTCACTCCCGCTCAGTATCCAGTTACTCCCGCTCAGTATCCAGTCACTCCTGTTCAGTATCTAGTCACTCCCGCTCAGTATCCAGTCACTCCCGCTCAGTATCCAGTTACTCCCGCTCAGTATCCAATCACTCCTGCTCAGTATCCAATCACTCCTGCTCAGTATCCAATCACTCCCGCTCAGTATCCAGTCACTCCTGCTCAGAATCCAATCACTCCCGCTCAGTATCCAGTCACTCCTGCTCAGTAACCAGTCACTCCCTCTCAGTATCCATTCACTCCTGCTCAGTTTCCAATCACTCCCGCTCAGTATCCAATCACTCTTGCTCAGTATCCAGTCACTCCTGCTCAGTAACCAGTCACTCCGTCTCAGTATCCATTCACTCCTGCTCAGTTTCCAATCACTCCCGCACAGTATCCAATCACTCTTGCTCAGTATCTAGTCACTCCTGCTCAGTATCCAATCACTCCCGCTCAGTATCCATTAACTCTCTATCAGATTCCAATCACTCCCGCTCAGTATCCAATCACTCACGCACAGTATCCAGTCACTCCTACTCAGTATCCAGTCCCTCCTGCTCAGCATTCAATCACTCCCGGTCAGTATCCAGTCACTCCCGCTCAGTATCCAGTCACTCCCGCTCAGAATCCAGTCACTCCCGCTCAGTATCCAGTCACTCCTCTTCAGTATCTAGTCACTCCCGCTCAGTATCCAGTCACTCCCACTCAGTATCCAGTCCCTCCTGCTCAGTATCCAATCACTCCGGCTGCGTATCCAGTCACTCCCGCTCAGTATCCAGTCACTCCCGCTCAGTATCCAGTTACTCCCGCTCAGTATCCAGTCACTCCTGTTCAGTATCTAGTCACTCCCGCTCAGTATCCAGTCACTCCCGCTCAGTATCCAGTTACTCCCGCTCAGTATACAGTCACTCCTGCTCAGTATCTAGTCACTCCCGCTCAGTATCTAATCACTCATGCTAAGTATCCAATCACACCCGCTCAGTATCCAATCACTCCCGCTCAGTATCCAGTCACACCTCCTCAGTATCCAGTCACTCCTGCTCAGTATTCAATCAGTCCCGGTCAGTATCCAGTCACACCTGCTCAGTATCGTGGCACTCCTGCTCAGTATCCAGTCACTCCCGCTCAGTATCCAATCACTCCCGCTCAGTAGCCAGTCGCTCCCGCTCTGTATCCAATCACTACCGTGCAGCATCCAGTCACTCCCTCTCAGTATCCATTCACTCCCGCTCAGTTTCCAATCACTCCCGCTCAGTAACCAATCACTCACGCACAGTATCCAGTCACTCCCACTCAGTATCCAGTCCCTCCTGCTCAGTATCCAAACTCTCTCGCTCAGTATCCAATCACTCTCGCTCAGTATCCAGTCACTCCCGCTCAGTATCCAGTCACTCCCGCTCAGTATCCAATCACTCCTGCTCAGAATCCAATCACTCCCGCTCAGTATCCAGTCATTCCTGCTCAGTAACCAGTCACTCCAGCTCAGTATCGTGTCACTCCTGCTCAGTATCAAGCCACTCCTACTCAGTATCCAATCACTCACTCAAAGTATCCAGTCACTCCTGCTCAGTATCCAACCACTCCCGCTCAGTAGCCAGTCACTCCCGCTCGGTATCCAATCTCTCCCGTGCAGTATCCAGTCACTCCCTCTCAGTATCCATTCACTCCCACTCAGTTTCAAATCACTCCCGCTCAGTATCCAATCACTCACGCACAGTATCCAGTCACTCCCACTCAGTATCCAGTCCCTCCTGCTCAGTATCCAATCACTCTCGCTCAGTATCCAGTCACTCCCACTCAGTATCCAGTCCCTCCTGCTCAGTATCCAATCACTCTCACTCAGTATCCAGTCACTCCCGCTCAGTATCCAGTCACTCCCGCTCAGTATCCAGTCACTCCCACTCAGTATCCAGTCCCTCCTGCTCAGTATCCAGTCACTCTCGCTCAGTATCCAGTCACTCTTGCTCAGTATCTAGTCACTCCCGCTCAGTATCCAGTCACTCCTGCTCAGTATCCAGTCCCTCCTGCTCAGTATCCAGTCACTCTCGCTCAGTATCCAGTCACTCTTGCTCAGTATCTAGTCACTCCCGCTCAGTATCCAGTCACTCCTGCTCAGTATCGAATCACTCCCACTCAGTATCCAGTCAACCACGCTCAGTATCCAATCACTCCCACTCAGTATCTAGTCACTTCTGCTCAGTATCCAGTCACTCCTGCTCAGTATCCAGTCACTCCCGCTCAGTATCCCGTCACTCCTTCTCAGTAACTAAACACACCCGCTCAGTAACCAATCACTCCCGCTCTGTATCCAGTCACTACCGCTCAGTATCCAATCACTCCCGCTCAGTATCCAATCACTCACGCTCAGTATTCAGTCACTCCTGCTCAGTATCCAGTCACTCCCGCTCAGTATCCAGTCACTCCTGCTCCGTTTCCAGTCACTCCCGCTCAGTATCCCATCACTCCTGCTCAGTATCCAATCACTCCTGCTCAGTATCCAATTACTCCTGCTCAGTATCCAATCACTCCTGCTCAGTATCCAATCACTCCTGCTCAGTATCCAATCACTCCTGCTCAGTATCCAATCACTCCTGCTCAGTATCCAATCACTCCCGCTCAGTATCCAGTCACTCCTGCTCAGAATCCAATCACTCCCGCTCAGTATCCAGTCACTCCTGCTCAGTAACCAGTCACTCCCTCTCAGTATCCATTGACTCCTGCTCAGTTTCCAATCACTCCCGCTCAGTATCCAATCACTCTTGCTCAGTATCCAGTCACTCCTGCTCAGTAACCAGTCACTCCCTCTCAGTATCCATTCACTCCTGCTCAGTTTCCAATCACTCCCGCTCAGTATCCAATCACTCTTGCTCAGTATCTAGTCACTCCTGCTCAGTATCCAATCACTCCCGCTCAGTATCCATTAACTCTCTATCAGATTCCAATCACTCCCGCTCAGTATCCAATCACTCACGCACAGTATCCAGTCACTCCTACTCAGTATCCAGTCCCTCCTGCTCAGTATTCAATCACTCCCGGTCAGTATCCAGTCACTCCCGCTCAGTATCCAGTCACTCCCGCTCAGAATCCAGTCACTCCCGCTCAGTATCCAGTCACTCCTGTTCAGTATCTAGTCACTCCCGCTCAGTATCCAGTCACTCCCACTCAGTATCCAGTCCCTCCTGCTCAGTATCCAATCACTCTGGCTGAGTATCCAGTCACTCCCGCTCAGTATCCAGTCACTCCCGCTCAGTATCCAGTTACTCCCGCTCAGTATCCAGTCACTCCTGTTCAGTATCTAGTCACTCCCGCTCAGTATCCAGTCACTCCCGCTCAGTATCCAGTTCATCCCGCTCAGTATACAGTCACTCCTGCTCAGTATCTAGTCACTCCCGCTCAGTATCTAATCACTCATGCTAAGTATCCAATCACACCCGCTCAGAATCCAATCACTCCCGCTCAGTATCCAGTCACACCTCCTCAGTATCCAGTCACTCCTGCTCAGTATTCAATCAGTCCCGGTCAGTATCCAGTCACACCTGCTCAGTATCCACTCACTCCTGCTCCGTTTCCAGTCACTCCCGCTCAGTATCCAATCACTCCTGCTCAGTATCAAACCACCACTGCTCAGGATCCATTCACTCCCGCTCAGTTTCCAATCACTCCTTCTCAGTATCCAGTCCCTCCTTCTCAGTATCCAATCACTCTCGCTCAGTATCCAGTCACTCCCACTCAGTATCCAGTCCCTCCTTCTCAGTATCCAATCACTCTCGCTCAGTACCCAGTCCCTCCTTCTCAGTATCCAGTCCCTCCTTCTCAGTATCCAATCTCTCTTGCTCAGTTTCCAGTCACTCCCGCTCAGTATCCAGTCACTCCCGCTCAGTATCCAGTCACTCCCGCTCAGTAACCAGTCACTCCCGCTCAGTAGCCAGTCACTCCTGCTCAGTATCTAGTCACTCCCGCTCAGTATCCAATCACTCACGCACAGTTTCCAGTCATTCCCACTCTGTATCCAGTCCCTACTGCTCAGTATCCAATCACTCCCGCTTAGTATACAATCAAACTCACTCCGTATCCAGTCACACCTCCTCAGTATCCAGTCACTCCCTCTCAGTATCCATTCACTCCCACTCAGTTTCCAATCACACCTGCTCAGTATCCAATCACTCACGCACAGTATCCAATCAATCACGCATGGCATCCAGTCACTCCCGCTCATTATCCAGTCACTCCCGCTCAGTATCCAGTCACTCCCGCTCAGTATCCAGTCACCCCTGTTCAGTATCTAGTCACTCCCGCTCAGTATCCAGTCACTCCTGCTCAGTATCCAGTCACTCCTGCTCAGTATTCAATCACTCCCGCGCAGTATCCAGTCACACCTGCTCATTGTGCACTCACTCCTGCTCCGTTTCCAGTCACTCCCGCTCAGTATCCAATCACTCCTGCTCAGTTTCCTGTCACTCCTTCTCAGTATCCAGTCACTTCCGCTCAGTATTCATTCACTCCCGCTCAGTATCCAGTCACTCCTGCTCAGTATCCAAACACTCCCGATCAGTATCCAATCAAATCCACTCCCTATCCAGTCACTCCCGCTCAGTATCCAGTCACCCCTGCTCAGTATCCAGCCACTCATACTCAGCATTCAATCTCTCATGCTCAGTATCCAGTTACTCCTGCTCAGTATCCAATCACTCCCGCGCAGTATCCAGTCACTCCTGCTCAGTATCCAATCACAACTGCTCAGTATCCGGTCACTCCCGCTCCGTATTTAGTCACTCATGCTCAGTATGCAGTCACTGCTGCTTAGTCTCCAATCACTCCCGCTCAGTATCCAGATGCTCCTGCTCAGTATCCAATCACTCCTTCTCCATATCAAGTCACTACTGCTCAGTATCCAATCACTCCTTCTCCGTTTCCAATAATTCCTGCTCGGTATCCAGTCACTCCCACTCAGTATTCAATCAAACACATTCCGTATCCAGTCACTCCCGCTGAGTATCCAGTCACTCCTGCTCAGTATCGTGTCACTCCTGCTCAGTATCCAGTCACTCCCGCTCAGTATCCAATCACTCCCGCTCAGTAGCCAGTCACTCCCGCTCTGTATCCAATCACTACCGTGCAGCATCCAGTCACTCCCTCTCAGTATCCATTCACTCCCGCTCAGTTTCCAATCACTCCCGCTCAGTAACCAATCACTCACGCACAGTATCCAGTCACTCCCACTCAGTATCCAGTCCCTCCTGCTCAGTATCCAATCACTCTCGCTCAGTATCCAGTCACTCCCACTCAGTATCCAGTCCCTCCTGCTCAGTATCCAATCACTCTCGCTCAGTATCCAGTCACTCCCGCTCAGTATCCAGTCACTCCCGCTCAGTATCCAGTCACTCCCACTCAGTATCCAGTCCCTCCTGCTCAGTATCCAGTCACTCTCGCTCAGTATCCAGTCACTCTTGCTCAGTATCTAGTCACTCCCGCTCAGTATCCAGTCACTCCTGCTCAGTATCGAATCACTCCCACTCAGTATCCAGTCAACCACGCTCAGTATCCAATCACTCCCACTCAATATCTAGTCACTTCTGCTCAGTATCCAGTCACTCCTGCTCAGTATCCAGTCACTCCCGCTCAGTATCCCGTCACTCCTTCTCAGTAACTAAACACACCCGCTCAGTAACCAATCACTCCCGCTCTGTATCCAGTCACTACCGCTCAGTATCCAATCACTCCCGCTCAGTATCCAATCACTCACGCTCAGTATTCAGTCACTCCTGCTCAGTATCCAGTCACTCCCGCTCAGTATCCAGTCACTCCTGCTCCGTTTCCAGTCACTCCCGCTCAGTATCCCATCACTCCTGCTCAGTATCCAATCACTCCTGCTCAGTATCCAATTACTCCTGCTCAGTATCCAATCACTCCTGCTCAGTATCCAATCACTCCTGCTCAGTATCCAATCACTCCTGCTCAGTATCCAATCACTCCTGCTCAGTATCCAATCACTCCCGCTCAGTATCCAGTCACTCCTGCTCAGAATCCAATCACTCCCGCTCAGTATCCAGTCACTCCTGCTCAGTAACCAGTCACTCCCTCTCAGTATCCATTGACTCCTGCTCAGTTTCCAATCACTCCCGCTCAGTATCCAATCACTCTTGCTCAGTATCCAGTCACTCCTGCTCAGTAACCAGTCACTCCCTCTCAGTATCCATTCACTCCTGCTCAGTTTCCAATCACTCCCGCTCAGTATCCAATCACTCTTGCTCAGTATCTAGTCACTCCTGCTCAGTATCCAATCACTCCCGCTCAGTATCCATTAACTCTCTATCAGATTCCAATCACTCCCGCTCAGTATCCAATCACTCACGCACAGTATCCAGTCACTCCTACTCAGTATCCAGTCCCTCCTGCTCAGTATTCAATCACTCCCGGTCAGTATCCAGTCACTCCCGCTCAGTATCCAGTCACTCCCGCTCAGAATCCAGTCACTCCCGCTCAGTATCCAGTCACTCCTGTTCAGTATCTAGTCACTCCCGCTCAGTATCCAGTCACTCCCACTCAGTATCCAGTCCCTCCTGCTCAGTATCCAATCACTCTGGCTGAGTATCCAGTCACTCCCGCTCAGTATCCAGTCACTCCCGCTCAGTATCCAGTTACTCCCGCTCAGTATCCAGTCACTCCTGTTCAGTATCTAGTCACTCCCGCTCAGTATCCAGTCACTCCCGCTCAGTATCCAGTTACTCCCGCTCAGTATACAGTCACTCCTGCTCAGTATCTAGTCACTCCCGCTCAGTATCTAATCACTCATGCTAAGTATCCAATCACACCCGCTCAGAATCCAATCACTCCCGCTCAGTATCCAGTCACACCTCCTCAGTATCCAGTCACTCCTGCTCAGTATTCAATCAGTCCCGGTCAGTATCCAGTCACACCTGCTCAGTATCCACTCACTCCTGCTCCGTTTCCAGTCACTCCCGCTCAGTATCCAATCACTCCTGCTCAGTATCAAACCACCACTGCTCAGGATCCATTCACTCCCGCTCAGTTTCCAATCACTCCTTCTCAGTATCCAGTCCCTCCTTCTCAGTATCCAATCACTCTCGCTCAGTATCCAGTCACTCCCACTCAGTATCCAGTCCCTCCTTCTCAGTATCCAATCACTCTCGCTCAGTACCCAGTCCCTCCTTCTCAGTATCCAGTCCCTCCTTCTCAGTATCCAATCTCTCTTGCTCAGTTTCCAGTCACTCCCGCTCAGTATCCAGTCACTCCCGCTCAGTATCCAGTCACTCCCGCTCAGTAACCAGTCACTCCCGCTCAGTAGCCAGTCACTCCTGCTCAGTATCTAGTCACTCCCGCTCAGTATCCAATCACTCACGCACAGTTTCCAGTCATTCCCACTCTGTATCCAGTCCCTACTGCTCAGTATCCAATCACTCCCGCTTAGTATACAATCAAACTCACTCCGTATCCAGTCACACCTCCTCAGTATCCAGTCACTCCCTCTCAGTATCCATTCACTCCCACTCAGTTTCCAATCACACCTGCTCAGTATCCAATCACTCACGCACAGTATCCAATCAATCACGCATGGCATCCAGTCACTCCCGCTCATTATCCAGTCACTCCCGCTCAGTATCCAGTCACTCCCGCTCAGTATCCAGTCACCCCTGTTCAGTATCTAGTCACTCCCGCTCAGTATCCAGTCACTCCTGCTCAGTATCCAGTCACTCCTGCTCAGTATTCAATCACTCCCGCGCAGTATCCAGTCACACCTGCTCATTGTGCACTCACTCCTGCTCCGTTTCCAGTCACTCCCGCTCAGTATCCAATCACTCCTGCTCAGTTTCCTGTCACTCCTTCTCAGTATCCAGTCACTTCCGCTCAGTATTCATTCACTCCCGCTCAGTATCCAGTCACTCCTGCTCAGTATCCAAACACTCCCGATCAGTATCCAATCAAATCCACTCCCTATCCAGTCACTCCCGCTCAGTATCCAGTCACCCCTGCTCAGTATCCAGCCACTCATACTCAGCATTCAATCTCTCATGCTCAGTATCCAGTTACTCCTGCTCAGTATCCAATCACTCCCGTGCAGTATCCAGTCACTCCTGCTCAGTATCCAATCACAACTGCTCAGTATCCGGTCACTCCCGCTCCGTATTTAGTCACTCATGCTCAGTATGCAGTCACTGCTGCTTAGTCTCCAATCACTCCCGCTCAGTATCCAGATGCTCCTGCTCAGTATCCAATCACTCCTTCTCCATATCAAGTCACTACTGCTCAGTATCCAATCACTCCTTCTCCGTTTCCAATAATTCCTGCTCGGTATCCAGTCACTCCCACTCAGTATTCAATCAAACACATTCCGTATCCAGTCACTCCCGCTGAGTATCCAGTCACTCCTGCTCAGTATCGTGTCACTCCTGCTCAGTATCCAGTCACTCCCGCTCAGTATCCAATCACTCCCGCTCAGTAGCCAGTCACTCCCGCTCTGTATCCAATCACTACCGTGCAGCATCCAGTCACTCCCTCTCAGTATCCATTCACTCCCGCTCAGTTTCCAATCACTCCCGCTCAGTAACCAATCACTCACGCACAGTATCCAGTCACTCCCACTCAGTATCCAGTCCCTCCTGCTCAGTATCCAATCACTCTCGCTCAGTATCCAGTCACTCCCACTCAGTATCCAGTCCCTCCTGCTCAGTATCCAATCACTCTCGCTCAGTATCCAGTCACTCCCGCTCAGTATCCAGTCACTCCCGCTCAGTATCCAGTCACTCCCACTCAGTATCCAGTCCCTCCTGCTCAGTATCCAGTCACTCTCGCTCAGTATCCAGTCACTCTTGCTCAGTATCTAGTCACTCCCGCTCAGTATCCAGTCACTCCTGCTCAGTATCGAATCACTCCCACTCAGTATCCAGTCAACCACGCTCAGTATCCAATCACTCCCACTCAGTATCTAGTCACTTCTGCTCAGTATCCAGTCACTCCTGCTCAGTATCCAGTCACTCCCGCTCAGTATCCCGTCACTCCTTCTCAGTAACTAAACACACCCGCTCAGTAACCAATCACTCCCGCTCTGTATCCAGTCACTACCGCTCAGTATCCAATCACTCCCGCTCAGTATCCAATCACTCACGCTCAGTATTCAGTCACTCCTGCTCAGTATCCAGTCACTCCCGCTCAGTATCCAGTCACTCCTGCTCCGTTTCCAGTCACTCCCGCTCAGTATCCCATCACTCCTGCTCAGTATCCAATCACTCCTGCTCAGTATCCAATTACTCCTGCTCAGTATCCAATCACTCCTGCTCAGTATCCAATCACTCCTGCTCAGTATCCAATCACTCCTGCTCAGTATCCAATCACTCCTGCTCAGTATCCAATCACTCCCGCTCAGTATCCAGTCACTCCTGCTCAGAATCCAATCACTCCCGCTCAGTATCCAGTCACTCCTGCTCAGTAACCAGTCACTCCCTCTCAGTATCCATTGACTCCTGCTCAGTTTCCAATCACTCCCGCTCAGTATCCAATCACTCTTGCTCAGTATCCAGTCACTCCTGCTCAGTAACCAGTCACTCCCTCTCAGTATCCATTCACTCCTGCTCAGTTTCCAATCACTCCCGCTCAGTATCCAATCACTCTTGCTCAGTATCTAGTCACTCCTGCTCAGTATCCAATCACTCCCGCTCAGTATCCATTAACTCTCTATCAGATTCCAATCACTCCCGCTCAGTATCCAATCACTCACGCACAGTATCCAGTCACTCCTACTCAGTATCCAGTCCCTCCTGCTCAGTATTCAATCACTCCCGGTCAGTATCCAGTCACTCCCGCTCAGTATCCAGTCACTCCCGCTCAGAATCCAGTCACTCCCGCTCAGTATCCAGTCACTCCTGTTCAGTATCTAGTCACTCCCGCTCAGTATCCAGTCACTCCCACTCAGTATCCAGTCCCTCCTGCTCAGTATCCAATCACTCTGGCTGAGTATCCAGTCACTCCCGCTCAGTATCCAGTCACTCCCGCTCAGTATCCAGTTACTCCCGCTCAGTATCCAGTCACTCCTGTTCAGTATCTAGTCACTCCCGCTCAGTATCCAGTCACTCCCGCTCAGTATCCAGTTACTCCCGCTCAGTATACAGTCACTCCTGCTCAGTATCTAGTCACTCCCGCTCAGTATCTAATCACTCATGCTAAGTATCCAATCACACCCGCTCAGAATCCAATCACTCCCGCTCAGTATCCAGTCACACCTCCTCAGTATCCAGTCACTCCTGCTCAGTATTCAATCAGTCCCGGTCAGTATCCAGTCACACCTGCTCAGTATCCACTCACTCCTGCTCCGTTTCCAGTCACTCCCGCTCAGTATCCAATCACTCCTGCTCAGTATCAAACCACCACTGCTCAGGATCCATTCACTCCCGCTCAGTTTCCAATCACTCCTTCTCAGTATCCAGTCCCTCCTTCTCAGTATCCAATCACTCTCGCTCAGTATCCAGTCACTCCCACTCAGTATCCAGTCCCTCCTTCTCAGTATCCAATCACTCTCGCTCAGTACCCAGTCCCTCCTTCTCAGTATCCAGTCCCTCCTTCTCAGTATCCAATCTCTCTTGCTCAGTTTCCAGTCACTCCCGCTCAGTATCCAGTCACTCCCGCTCAGTATCCAGTCACTCCCGCTCAGTAACCAGTCACTCCCGCTCAGTAGCCAGTCACTCCTGCTCAGTATCTAGTCACTCCCGCTCAGTATCCAATCACTCACGCACAGTTTCCAGTCATTCCCACTCTGTATCCAGTCCCTACTGCTCAGTATCCAATCACTCCCGCTTAGTATACAATCAAACTCACTCCGTATCCAGTCACACCTCCTCAGTATCCAGTCACTCCCTCTCAGTATCCATTCACTCCCACTCAGTTTCCAATCACACCTGCTCAGTATCCAATCACTCACGCACAGTATCCAATCAATCACGCATGGCATCCAGTCACTCCCGCTCATTATCCAGTCACTCCCGCTCAGTATCCAGTCACTCCCGCTCAGTATCCAGTCACCCCTGTTCAGTATCTAGTCACTCCCGCTCAGTATCCAGTCACTCCTGCTCAGTATCCAGTCACTCCTGCTCAGTATTCAATCACTCCCGCGCAGTATCCAGTCACACCTGCTCATTGTGCACTCACTCCTGCTCCGTTTCCAGTCACTCCCGCTCAGTATCCAATCACTCCTGCTCAGTTTCCTGTCACTCCTTCTCAGTATCCAGTCACTTCCGCTCAGTATTCATTCACTCCCGCTCAGTATCCAGTCACTCCTGCTCAGTATCCAAACACTCCCGATCAGTATCCAATCAAATCCACTCCCTATCCAGTCACTCCCGCTCAGTATCCAGTCACCCCTGCTCAGTATCCAGCCACTCATACTCAGCATTCAATCTCTCATGCTCAGTATCCAGTTACTCCTGCTCAGTATCCAATCACTCCCACGCAGTATCCAGTCACTCCTGCTCAGTATCCAATCACAACTGCTCAGTATCCGGTCACTCCCGCTCCGTATTTAGTCACTCATGCTCAGTATGCAGTCACTGCTGCTTAGTCTCCAATCACTCCCGCTCAGTATCCAGATGCTCCTGCTCAGTATCCAATCACTCCTTCTCCATATCAAGTCACTACTGCTCAGTATCCAATCACTCCTTCTCCGTTTCCAATAATTCCTGCTCGGTATCCAGTCACTCCCACTCAGTATTCAATCAAACACATTCCGTATCCAGTCACTCCCGCTGAGTATCCAGTCACTCCTGCTCAGTATCGTGTCACTCCTGCTCAGTATCCAGTCACTCCCGCTCAGTATCCAATCACTCCCGCTCAGTAGCCAGTCACTCCCGCTCTGTATCCAATCACTACCGTGCAGCATCCAGTCACTCCCTCTCAGTATCCATTCACTCCCGCTCAGTTTCCAATCACTCCCGCTCAGTAACCAATCACTCACGCACAGTATCCAGTCACTCCCACTCAGTATCCAGTCCCTCCTGCTCAGTATCCAATCACTCTCGCTCAGTATCCAGTCACTCCCACTCAGTATCCAGTCCCTCCTGCTCAGTATCCAATCACTCTCGCTCAGTATCCAGTCACTCCCGCTCAGTATCCAGTCACTCCCGCTCAGTATCCAGTCACTCCCACTCAGTATCCAGTCCCTCCTGCTCAGTATCCAGTCACTCTCGCTCAGTATCCAGTCACTCTTGCTCAGTATCTAGTCACTCCCGCTCAGTATCCAGTCACTCCTGCTCAGTATCGAATCACTCCCACTCAGTATCCAGTCAACCACGCTCAGTATCCAATCACTCCCACTCAGTATCTAGTCACTTCTGCTCAGTATCCAGTCACTCCTGCTCAGTATCCAGTCACTCCCGCTCAGTATCCCGTCACTCCTTCTCAGTAACTAAACACACCCGCTCAGTAACCAATCACTCCCGCTCTGTATCCAGTCACTACCGCTCAGTATCCAATCACTCCCTCTCAGTATCCATTCACTCCTGCTCAGTTTCCAATCACTCCCGCTCAGTATCCAATCACTCTTGCTCAGTATCTAGTCACTCCTGCTCAGTATCCAATCACTCCCGCTCAGTATCCATTAACTCTCTATCAGATTCCAATCACTCCCGCTCAGTATCCAATCACTCACGCACAGTATCCAGTCACTCCTACTCAGTATCCAGTCCCTCCTGCTCAGTATTCAATCACTCCCGGTCAGTATCCAGTCACTCCCGCTCAGTATCCAGTCACTCCCGCTCAGAATCCAGTCACTCCCGCTCAGTATCCAGTCACTCCTGTTCAGTATCTAGTCACTCCCGCTCAGTATCCAGTCACTCCCACTCAGTATCCAGTCCCTCCTGCTCAGTATCCAATCACTCTGGCTGAGTATCCAGTCACTCCCGCTCAGTATCCAGTCACTCCCGCTCAGTATCCAGTTACTCCCGCTCAGTATCCAGTCACTCCTGTTCAGTATCTAGTCACTCCCGCTCAGTATCCAGTCACTCCCGCTCAGTATCCAGTTACTCCCGCTCAGTATACAGTCACTCCTGCTCAGTATCTAGTCACTCCCGCTCAGTATCTAATCACTCATGCTAAGTATCCAATCACACCCGCTCAGAATCCAATCACTCCCGCTCAGTATCCAGTCACACCTCCTCAGTATCCAGTCACTCCTGCTCAGTATTCAATCAGTCCCGGTCAGTATCCAGTCACACCTGCTCAGTATCCACTCACTCCTGCTCCGTTTCCAGTCACTCCCGCTCAGTATCCAATCACTCCTGCTCAGTATCAAACCACCACTGCTCAGGATCCATTCACTCCCGCTCAGTTTCCAATCACTCCTTCTCAGTATCCAGTCCCTCCTTCTCAGTATCCAATCACTCTCGCTCAGTATCCAGTCACTCCCACTCAGTATCCAGTCCCTCCTTCTCAGTATCCAATCACTCTCGCTCAGTACCCAGTCCCTCCTTCTCAGTATCCAGTCCCTCCTTCTCAGTATCCAATCTCTCTTGCTCAGTTTCCAGTCACTCCCGCTCAGTATCCAGTCACTCCCGCTCAGTATCCAGTCACTCCCGCTCAGTAACCAGTCACTCCCGCTCAGTAGCCAGTCACTCCTGCTCAGTATCTAGTCACTCCCGCTCAGTATCCAATCACTCACGCACAGTTTCCAGTCATTCCCACTCTGTATCCAGTCCCTACTGCTCAGTATCCAATCACTCCCGCTTAGTATACAATCAAACTCACTCCGTATCCAGTCACACCTCCTCAGTATCCAGTCACTCCCTCTCAGTATCCATTCACTCCCACTCAGTTTCCAATCACACCTGCTCAGTATCCAATCACTCACGCACAGTATCCAATCAATCACGCATGGCATCCAGTCACTCCCGCTCATTATCCAGTCACTCCCGCTCAGTATCCAGTCACTCCCGCTCAGTATCCAGTCACCCCTGTTCAGTATCTAGTCACTCCCGCTCAGTATCCAGTCACTCCTGCTCAGTATCCAGTCACTCCTGCTCAGTATTCAATCACTCCCGCGCAGTATCCAGTCACACCTGCTCATTGTGCACTCACTCCTGCTCCGTTTCCAGTCACTCCCGCTCAGTATCCAATCACTCCTGCTCAGTTTCCTGTCACTCCTTCTCAGTATCCAGTCACTTCCGCTCAGTATTCATTCACTCCCGCTCAGTATCCAGTCACTCCTGCTCAGTATCCAAACACTCCCGATCAGTATCCAATCAAATCCACTCCCTATCCAGTCACTCCCGCTCAGTATCCAGTCACCCCTGCTCAGTATCCAGCCACTCATACTCAGCATTCAATCTCTCATGCTCAGTATCCAGTTACTCCTGCTCAGTATCCAATCACTCCCACGCAGTATCCAGTCACTCCTGCTCAGTATCCAATCACAACTGCTCAGTATCCGGTCACTCCCGCTCCGTATTTAGTCACTCATGCTCAGTATGCAGTCACTGCTGCTTAGTCTCCAATCACTCCCGCTCAGTATCCAGATGCTCCTGCTCAGTATCCAATCACTCCTTCTCCATATCAAGTCACTACTGCTCAGTATCCAATCACTCCTTCTCCGTTTCCAATAATTCCTGCTCGGTATCCAGTCACTCCCACTCAGTATTCAATCAAACACATTCCGTATCCAGTCACTCCCGCTGAGTATCCAGTCACTCCTGCTCAGTATCGTGTCACTCCTGCTCAGTATCCAGTCACTCCCGCTCAGTATCCAATCACTCCCGCTCAGTAGCCAGTCACTCCCGCTCTGTATCCAATCACTACCGTGCAGCATCCAGTCACTCCCTCTCAGTATCCATTCACTCCCGCTCAGTTTCCAATCACTCCCGCTCAGTAACCAATCACTCACGCACAGTATCCAGTCACTCCCACTCAGTATCCAGTCCCTCCTGCTCAGTATCCAATCACTCTCGCTCAGTATCCAGTCACTCCCACTCAGTATCCAGTCCCTCCTGCTCAGTATCCAATCACTCTCGCTCAGTATCCAGTCACTCCCGCTCAGTATCCAGTCACTCCCGCTCAGTATCCAGTCACTCCCACTCAGTATCCAGTCCCTCCTGCTCAGTATCCAGTCACTCTCGCTCAGTATCCAGTCACTCTTGCTCAGTATCTAGTCACTCCCGCTCAGTATCCAGTCACTCCTGCTCAGTATCGAATCACTCCCACTCAGTATCCAGTCAACCACGCTCAGTATCCAATCACTCCCACTCAGTATCTAGTCACTTCTGCTCAGTATCCAGTCACTCCTGCTCAGTATCCAGTCACTCCCGCTCAGTATCCCGTCACTCCTTCTCAGTAACTAAACACACCCGCTCAGTAACCAATCACTCCCGCTCTGTATCCAGTCACTACCGCTCAGTATCCAATCACTCCCGCTCAGTATCCAATCACTCACGCTCAGTATTCAGTCACTCCTGCTCAGTATCCAGTCACTCCCGCTCAGTATCCAGTCACTCCTGCTCCGTTTCCAGTCACTCCCGCTCAGTATCCCATCACTCCTGCTCAGTATCCAATCACTCCTGCTCAGTATCCAATTACTCCTGCTCAGTATCCAATCACTCCTGCTCAGTATCCAATCACTCCTGCTCAGTATCCAATCACTCCTGCTCAGTATCCAATCACTCCTGCTCAGTATCCAATCACTCCCGCTCAGTATCCAGTCACTCCTGCTCAGAATCCAATCACTCCCGCTCAGTATCCAGTCACTCCTGCTCAGTAACCAGTCACTCCCTCTCAGTATCCATTGACTCCTGCTCAGTTTCCAATCACTCCCGCTCAGTATCCAATCACTCTTGCTCAGTATCCAGTCACTCCTGCTCAGTAACCAGTCACTCCCTCTCAGTATCCATTCACTCCTGCTCAGTTTCCAATCACTCCCGCTCAGTATCCAATCACTCTTGCTCAGTATCTAGTCACTCCTGCTCAGTATCCAATCACTCCCGCTCAGTATCCATTAACTCTCTATCAGATTCCAATCACTCCCGCTCAGTATCCAATCACTCACGCACAGTATCCAGTCACTCCTACTCAGTATCCAGTCCCTCCTGCTCAGTATTCAATCACTCCCGGTCAGTATCCAGTCACTCCCGCTCAGTATCCAGTCACTCCCGCTCAGAATCCAGTCACTCCCGCTCAGTATCCAGTCACTCCTGTTCAGTATCTAGTCACTCCCGCTCAGTATCCAGTCACTCCCACTCAGTATCCAGTCCCTCCTGCTCAGTATCCAATCACTCTGGCTGAGTATCCAGTCACTCCCGCTCAGTATCCAGTCACTCCCGCTCAGTATCCAGTTACTCCCGCTCAGTATCCAGTCACTCCTGTTCAGTATCTAGTCACTCCCGCTCAGTATCCAGTCACTCCCGCTCAGTATCCAGTTACTCCCGCTCAGTATACAGTCACTCCTGCTCAGTATCTAGTCACTCCCGCTCAGTATCTAATCACTCATGCTAAGTATCCAATCACACCCGCTCAGAATCCAATCACTCCCGCTCAGTATCCAGTCACACCTCCTCAGTATCCAGTCACTCCTGCTCAGTATTCAATCAGTCCCGGTCAGTATCCAGTCACACCTGCTCAGTATCCACTCACTCCTGCTCCGTTTCCAGTCACTCCCGCTCAGTATCCAATCACTCCTGCTCAGTATCAAACCACCACTGCTCAGGATCCATTCACTCCCGCTCAGTTTCCAATCACTCCTTCTCAGTATCCAGTCCCTCCTTCTCAGTATCCAATCACTCTCGCTCAGTATCCAGTCACTCCCACTCAGTATCCAGTCCCTCCTTCTCAGTATCCAATCACTCTCGCTCAGTACCCAGTCCCTCCTTCTCAGTATCCAGTCCCTCCTTCTCAGTATCCAATCTCTCTTGCTCAGTTTCCAGTCACTCCCGCTCAGTATCCAGTCACTCCCGCTCAGTATCCAGTCACTCCCGCTCAGTAACCAGTCACTCCCGCTCAGTAGCCAGTCACTCCTGCTCAGTATCTAGTCACTCCCGCTCAGTATCCAATCACTCACGCACAGTTTCCAGTCATTCCCACTCTGTATCCAGTCCCTACTGCTCAGTATCCAATCACTCCCGCTTAGTATACAATCAAACTCACTCCGTATCCAGTCACACCTCCTCAGTATCCAGTCACTCCCTCTCAGTATCCATTCACTCCCACTCAGTTTCCAATCACACCTGCTCAGTATCCAATCACTCACGCACAGTATCCAATCAATCACGCATGGCATCCAGTCACTCCCGCTCATTATCCAGTCACTCCCGCTCAGTATCCAGTCACTCCCGCTCAGTATCCAGTCACCCCTGTTCAGTATCTAGTCACTCCCGCTCAGTATCCAGTCACTCCTGCTCAGTATCCAGTCACTCCTGCTCAGTATTCAATCACTCCCGCGCAGTATCCAGTCACACCTGCTCATTGTGCACTCACTCCTGCTCCGTTTCCAGTCACTCCCGCTCAGTATCCAATCACTCCTGCTCAGTTTCCTGTCACTCCTTCTCAGTATCCAGTCACTTCCGCTCAGTATTCATTCACTCCCGCTCAGTATCCAGTCACTCCTGCTCAGTATCCAAACACTCCCGATCAGTATCCAATCAAATCCACTCCCTATCCAGTCACTCCCGCTCAGTATCCAGTCACCCCTGCTCAGTATCCAGCCACTCATACTCAGCATTCAATCTCTCATGCTCAGTATCCAGTTACTCCTGCTCAGTATCCAATCACTCCCGCGCAGTATCCAGTCACTCCTGCTCAGTATCCAATCACAACTGCTCAGTATCCGGTCACTCCCGCTCCGTATTTAGTCACTCATGCTCAGTATGCAGTCACTGCTGCTTAGTCTCCAATCACTCCCGCTCAGTATCCAGATGCTCCTGCTCAGTATCCAATCACTCCTTCTCCATATCAAGTCACTACTGCTCAGTATCCAATCACTCCTTCTCCGTTTCCAATAATTCCTGCTCGGTATCCAGTCACTCCCACTCAGTATTCAATCAAACACGTTCCGTATCCAGTCACTCCCGCTGAGTATCCAGTCACTCCTGCTCAGTATCGTGTCACTCCTGCTCAGTATCCAGTCACTCCCGCTCAGTATCCAATCACTCCCGCTCAGTAGCCAGTCACTCCCGCTCTGTATCCAATCACTACCGTGCAGCATCCAGTCACTCCCTCTCAGTATCCATTCACTCCCGCTCAGTTTCCAATCACTCCCGCTCAGTAACCAATCACTCACGCACAGTATCCAGTCACTCCCACTCAGTATCCAGTCCCTCCTGCTCAGTATCCAAACTCTCTCGCTCAGTATCCAGTCACTCCCGCTCAGTATCCAGTCCCTCCTGCTCAGTATCCAAACTCTCTCGCTCAGTATCACAGAAATCACAGAAATCACAGAAACCCCACAGTGCAGATAGAGGCCATTTCGGCCCATCGAGCCTGCACCGACACACATCCCACCCAATCCCCGTAACCCCTACACCAACACATATCCCCATTTAATCCCCCTAACACTAAGGGTCAATTTATCATAGCCAATCAACCTAACCCGCACATCTTTGGACGGTGGGAGGAAACCGGAGCACCCGGAGGAAACCCACGCAAACACGGGGAGAATGTGCAAACTCCACACAGACAGTCGCCCGAGGCCGGATTCGAACCCGGGTCCCTGGCGCTGTGAGGCAACAGTGCTAACCACTATGCCACCGTGCTGCCCTTCAGTATCCAGTCACTCCCGCTCAGTATCCAGTCACTCCTGCTCAGTATCTATTCACTCACGCTCCTGTCACTCCCGCTCCGTATTTAGTCACTCATGTTCAGTAAGCAGTCACTGCTGCTTAGTAACCAATCACTCCCACTCAGTATCCAGTCAATCCTGCTCAGTTTCCAATCACTCCCGCTCAGTATCCAGATGCTCCTGCTCAGTATCCAATCACTCCTTCTCCATATCAAGTCACTCCTGCTCAGTGTCCAATCACTCCTGCTCAGTATCCAATCACTCCTACTCCATATCAAGTGACTCCTGCTCAGTATCCAGTCAGTCCCGCTCAGTATCCAGTCAATCCTGCTTAGTATCCAGTCACTCCTTCTCAGTGTCCAGTCACTGCTGCTTAGTATCCTGTCACTCCCGCTGAGTATCCAATCACACCCGCTCAGTATCCAATCACACCGGCTTTGTATTCAGTCACTCCCGCTCAGTATCCAGTCACTCCTGCTCAGTATCCTGTCACTTCCGCTCAGTATCCAGGCACTGCCGCTCAGTAGCCCATCACACCAGCTCAGTAACCAATCAATCCCACCGTATCCAGTCACTCCCTCTCAGTATCCAGCCACTCCTACTCAGTATGCAATCACTCATGCACAGTATCCAGTCACTCCCGCTCAGTATCCAATCACTCCCGTGCAGTATACTGTCACTCCCTCTCAGAATCCAGTCACTCCCGCTCAGTATACAATCACTCCTGCTCAGTATCTAGTCACTCCCTCTCAGTATCCAGTCACTCCTGCTCAGTATCTAGTCACTCCCGTGCAGTATTCAATCACCTCCACTCAGTATCCAGTCACTCCTGCTCAGTATCCAATCAAATCCGCTCCCTATCCAATCACTCCCGCTCATTATCCAGTCACTCCACTCAGTATCCAATCAAATCCACTCCCTATCCAATCACTCCCGCTCATTATCCAGTCACCCCTGCTCAGTATCCAGTCACTCCCTCTCAGTAGACAGTCACTCCCGCTCACTTTCCAATCACTCCCACACAGTATCCAATCACTCACGCACAGTATCTAATCACTCTCGCTCAGTATCCAGTCACTCCCGCTCAGTATCCAGTCACTCCCACTCAGTATCCAATAACTCCCGCTCAGTATCCAGTCACTCCTGCTCAGTACCCAATCACTCCCGCGCAGTATCCAGTCACTCCTGCTCAGTATCCAATCACACCTCAGTATCCAGTCACTCCCTCTCAGTATCCATTTACTCCCGCTCAGTTTCCAAACGCACCCGCTCAGTATCCAATCACTCATGCACAGTATCCAGTCACTCCCACTCAGTATCCAGTCACTACTGCTCAGTATCCAATCACTCTCGCTGAGCATGCAGTCACTCCTGCTCAGTATCCAGTCACTACCGCACAGTAGCCATTCACTCCTGCTCAGGATCCAATCACACCCGCTCAGTATCCAGTCACTCCAATTAAGTATCCAATCACTCCTGCTCAGTATCTAGTCATTCCCGCTCAGTATCCAATCTCTCCTGCTCAGTATCCAATCACTCCCGCTCAGTATCCAATCACACCTGCTCTGTATTCAGTC
Source organism: Somniosus microcephalus (assembly GCF_052327205.1). Lineage (NCBI taxonomy): Eukaryota > Metazoa > Chordata > Chondrichthyes > Squaliformes > Somniosidae > Somniosus > Somniosus microcephalus. The sequence goes on from NC_140997.1 coordinate 96,591,091, forward strand.
ACTCCCGCTCAGCATCCAATCGCTCCTGCTCAGTATCCAGTCATTCCTGCTCTGCATCCAATAATTCCCGCTAAGTTTCCAGTCACTCGTGCTCAGTATCCAATCACTCCTGCTCAGTATCCACTCACTCCCGTTCAGTATTATGTCACTCCTGCTCAGTATCCAATCATTCCTGCTCAGTATCAGTCACTCCTGCTCAGTATCCAATCAGTCCTGCTCAGTATCCAGTCACTCCCGCTCAGAACCCACTCACTTCCACTCTGTATCCAATCACTCCCGCTCAGTATCCAGTCACTCGCGCTCAGTATCCAGTCACACACACTCAGTATCCAGTCACTCCTGCTCAGTATCCTGTCACTCCTACTCAATATCAAATCACTCCCGCTCATTATCCAGTCACTCCCGCTAAGTGTCCAGTCACTCCTGCTCAGTATCCAATCACTCCAGCTCAGTTTCCAGTCACTCCTGCTTAGTATCCAATCACTCCTGCTGAGTATCCAATCATTCCTGCTCAGCCTCCAATCAATCCCGCTCAGTATCCAGTCACTCCTGCTCAGTATCCAATCATTCCTGCTCAGTATGCAGTCACTCCTGCTCAGTATCCTATCACACCCGCTCAGTATCTAGCCACTCCTGCTCATTATCCAATCACTCCTTCTGAGTTTCCAGTCACACCCGCTCAGTATCCAGTCACTCCTGCTCAGTATCCAGTCATTCCAGCTCAGTATCCAGTCACTCCTGCTCAACATCCAGTCTCAGTATCCAGTCACTCCTGCTCAGTATCCAATCACACCTGCTCAGTATCCAATCACTCTCGCTCAGTATCTAGTCACTCCAGCTCAGTAACCATTCACTCCAGCTCAGTATCCAATCACTCCCGCTCAGTATTCAGTCACTCCTGCTCAGTAGCCAATCACTCTCGATCAGTACCCAGTCACTCCTGCTCAGTATCCAATCACTCCCGTTCAGTATTCAGTGTCTACTGATCAGTATCCAGTCACTTCTGCTCAGTATCCAGTCATGCCTGCTCAGTATCCAATCACTCTCGCTCAGCATGCAGTCACTCCTGCTCAGTATCCAGTCACTACCGCACAGTAGCCATTCACTCCTGATCAGTATCCAATCACTCCCGCTCAGTATCCAGTCACTACTGCTCAGTATTCAACCACTCCCGCTCAGTATCCAATCACTCCCGCTCAGTATCCAATCACTGCTGGTCAGTATCCAATCACTCCTGCTCAGTATCCAATCACCCCTGCTCTGTATTCAGTCACTCCCGCTCAGTATCCAATCGCTCCTGCTCAGTATCCAATCACTGCTGGTCAGTATCCAATCACTCCTGCTCAGTATCCAATCACCCCTGCTCTGTATTCAGTCACTCCCGCTCAGTATCCAATCGCTTCTGCTCAGTATCCAGTCACTCCTGCTCAGGATCCAATCACACCCGCTCAGTATCCAGTCACTCCAATTAAGTATCCAATCACTCCTGCTCAGTATCTAGTCATTCCCGCTCAGTATCCAATCTCTCCTGCTCAGTATCCAATCACTCCCGCTCAGTATCCAATCACACCTGCTCAGTATCCAGTCACTCTCGCTCAGCATGCAGTCACTCCTGCTCAGTATCCAGTCACTACCGCTCAGTAGCCATTCACTCCTGATCAGTATCCAATCACTCCCGCTCAGTATCCAGTCACTACTGCTCAGTATCCAATCACTCCTGTTCAGTATCCCGTCACTCCTACTCAGTATCCAATCATTCCCGCAGGGTATCCAGTCACTCCTGCTCAGTATCCAATCACTCCTTCTCAGTTTCCAGTCACACCCGCTCTGTATCCAGTCACTCCCGCTCAGTATCCAATCACTCCTTCTCAGTTTCCACTCACGCCCGCTCTGTAACCAGTCACTCCTACTCATTATCCAGTCACTGCTCTCAGTATCCAGTCACTCCTGCTCAGTATTCAACCACTCCCGCTCAGTATCCAATCACTCCCGCTCAGTATCCAATCACTGCTGGTCAGTATCCAATCACTCCTGCTCAGTATCCAATCACCCCTGCTCTGTAGTCAGTCACTCCCGCTCAGTATCCAATCGCTCCTGCTCAGTATCCAGTCACTCCTGCTCAGGATCCAATCACACCCGCTCAGTATCCAGTCACTCCAATTAAGTATCCAATCACTCCTGCTCAGTATCTAGTCATTCCCGCTCAGTATCCAATCTCTCCTGCTCAGTATCCAATCACTCCCGCTCAGTATCCAATCACACCTGCTCTGTATTCAGTCACTCCCGCTCAGCATCCAATCGCTCCTGCTCAGTATCCAGTCATTCCTGCTCAGTATCCAGTCAATCCTGCTTAGTATCCAGTCACTCCTTCTCAGTGTCCAGTCACTGCTGCTTAGTATCCTGTCACTCCCGCTGAGTATCCAATCACACCCGCTCAGTATCCAATCACACCGGCTTTGTATTCAGTCACTCCCGCTCAGTATCCAGTCACTCCTGCTCAGTATCCTGTCACTTCCGCTCAGTATCCAGGCACTGCCGCTCAGTAGCCCATCACACCAGCTCAGTAACCAATCAATCCCACTCCGTATCCAGTCACTCCCTCTCAGTATCCAGCCACTCCTACTCAGTATGCAATCACTCATGCACAGTATCCAGTCACTCCCGCTCAGTATCCAATCACTCCCGTGCAGTATACTGTCACTCCCTCTCAGAATCCAGTCACTCCCGCTCAGTATACAATCACTCCTGCTCAGTATCTAGTCACTCCCTCTCAGTATCCAGTCACTCCTGCTCAGTATCTAGTCACTCCCGTGCAGTATTCAATCACCTCCACTCAGTATCCAGTCACTCCTGCTCAGTATCCAATCAAATCCGCTCCCTATCCAATCACTCCCGCTCATTATCCAGTCACTCCACTCAGTATCCAATCAAATCCACTCCCTATCCAATCACTCCCGCTCATTATCCAGTCACCCCTGCTCAGTATCCAGTCACTCCCTCTCAGTAGACAGTCACTCCCGCTCACTTTCCAATCACTCCCACACAGTATCCAATCACTCACGCACAGTATCTAATCACTCTCGCTCAGTATCCAGTCACTCCCGCTCAGTATCCAGTCACTCCCACTCAGTATCCAATAACTCCCGCTCAGTATCCAGTCACTCCTGCTCAGTACCCAATCACTCCCGCGCAGTATCCAGTCACTCCTGCTCAGTATCCAATCACACCTCAGTATCCAGTCACTCCCTCTCAGTATCCATTTACTCCCGCTCAGTTTCCAAACGCACCCGCTCAGTATCCAATCACTCATGCACAGTATCCAGTCACTCCCACTCAGTATCCAGTCACTACTGCTCAGTATCCAATCACTCTCGCTGAGCATGCAGTCACTCCTGCTCAGTATCCAGTCACTACCGCACAGTAGCCATTCACTCCTGCTCAGGATCCAATCACACCCGCTCAGTATCCAGTCACTCCAATTAAGTATCCAATCACTCCTGCTCAGTATCTAGTCATTCCCGCTCAGTATCCAATCTCTCCTGCTCAGTATCCAATCACACCTGCTCTGTATTCAGTCACTCCCGCTCAGCATCCAATCGCTCCTGCTCAGTATCCAGTCATTCCTGCTCTGCATCCAATAATTCCCGCTAAGTTTCCAGTCACTCGTGCTCAGTATCCAATCACTCCTGCTCAGTATCCACTCACTCCCGTTCAGTATTATGTCACTCCTGCTCAGTATCCAATCATTCCTGCTCAGTATCAGTCACTCCTGCTCAGTATCCAATCAGTCCTGCTCAGTATCCAGTCACTCCCGCTCAGAACCCACTCACTTCCACTCTGTATCCAATCACTCCCGCTCAGTATCCAGTCACTCGCGCTCAGTATCCAGTCACACACACTCAGTATCCAGTCACTCCTGCTCAGTATCCTGTCACTCCTACTCAATATCAAATCACTCCCGCTCATTATCCAGTCACTCCCGCTAAGTGTCCAGTCACTCCTGCTCAGTATCCAATCACTCCAGCTCAGTTTCCAGTCACTCCTGCTTAGTATCCAATCACTCCTGCTGAGTATCCAATCATTCCTGCTCAGCCTCCAATCAATCCCGCTCAGTATCCAGTCACTCCTGCTCAGTATCCAATCATTCCTGCTCAGTATGCAGTCACTCCTGCTCAGTATCCTATCACACCCGCTCAGTATCTAGCCACTCCTGCTCATTATCCAATCACTCCTTCTGAGTTTCCAGTCACACCCGCTCAGTATCCAGTCACTCCTGCTCAGTATCCAGTCATTCCAGCTCAGTATCCAGTCACTCCTGCTCAACATCCAGTCTCAGTATCCAGTCACTCCTGCTCAGTATCCAATCACACCTGCTCAGTATCCAATCACTCTCGCTCAGTATCTAGTCACTCCAGCTCAGTAACCATTCACTCCAGCTCAGTATCCAGTCACTCCCGCTCAGTATTCAGTCACTCCTGCTCAGTAGCCAATCACTCTCGATCAGTACCCAGTCACTCCTGCTCAGTATCCAATCACTCCCGTTCAGTATTCAGTGTCTACTGATCAGTATCCAGTCACTTCTGCTCAGTATCCAGTCATGCCTGCTCAGTATCCAATCACTCTCGCTCAGCATGCAGTCACTCCTGCTCAGTATCCAGTCACTACCGCACAGTAGCCATTCACTCCTGATCAGTATCCAATCACTCCCGCTCAGTATCCAGTCACTACTGCTCAGTATTCAACCACTCCCGCTCAGTATCCAATCACTCCCGCTCAGTATCCAATCACTGCTGGTCAGTATCCAATCACTCCTGCTCAGTATCCAATCACCCCTGCTCTGTATTCAGTCACTCCCGCTCAGTATCCAATCGCTCCTGCTCAGTATCCAATCACTGCTGGTCAGTATCCAATCACTCCTGCTCAGTATCCAATCACCCCTGCTCTGTATTCAGTCACTCCCGCTCAGTATCCAATCGCTTCTGCTCAGTATCCAGTCACTCCTGCTCAGGATCCAATCACACCCGCTCAGTATCCAGTCACTCCAATTAAGTATCCAATCACTCCTGCTCAGTATCTAGTCATTCCCGCTCAGTATCCAATCTCTCCTGCTCAGTATCCAATCACTCCCGCTCAGTATCCAATCACACCTGCTCAGTATCCAGTCACTCTCGCTCAGCATGCAGTCACTCCTGCTCAGTATCCAGTCACTACCGCTCAGTAGCCATTCACTCCTGATCAGTATCCAATCACTCCCGCTCAGTATCCAGTCACTACTGCTCAGTATCCAATCACTCCTGTTCAGTATCCCGTCACTCCTACTCAGTATCCAATCATTCCCGCAGGGTATCCAGTCACTCCTGCTCAGTATCCAATCACTCCTTCTCAGTTTCCAGTCACACCCGCTCTGTATCCAGTCACTCCCGCTCAGTATCCAATCACTCCTTCTCAGTTTCCACTCACGCCCGCTCTGTAACCAGTCACTCCTACTCATTATCCAGTCACTGCTCTCAGTATCCAGTCACTCCTGCTCAGTATTCAACCACTCCCGCTCAGTATCCAATCACTCCCGCTCAGTATCCAATCACTGCTGGTCAGTATCCAATCACTCCTGCTCAGTATCCAATCACCCCTGCTCTGTAGTCAGTCACTCCCGCTCAGTATCCAATCGCTCCTGCTCAGTATCCAGTCACTCCTGCTCAGGATCCAATCACACCCGCTCAGTATCCAGTCACTCCAATTAAGTATCCAATCACTCCTGCTCAGTATCTAGTCATTCCCGCTCAGTATCCAATCTCTCCTGCTCAGTATCCAATCACTCCCGCTCAGTATCCAATCACACCTGCTCTGTATTCAGTCACTCCCGCTCAGCATCCAATCGCTCCTGCTCAGTATCCAGTCATTCCTGCTCTGCATCCAATAATTCCCGCTAAGTTTCCAGTCACTCGTGCTCAGTATCCAATCACTCCTGCTCAGTATCCACTCACTCCCGTTCAGTATTATGTCACTCCTGCTCAGTATCCAATCATTCCTGCTCAGTATCAGTCACTCCTGCTCAGTATCCAATCAGTCCTGCTCAGTATCCAGTCACTCCCGCTCAGAACCCACTCACTTCCACTCTGTATCCAATCACTCCCGCTCAGTATCCAGTCACTCGCGCTCAGTATCCAGTCACACACACTCAGTATCCAGTCACTCCTGCTCAGTATCCTGTCACTCCTACTCAATATCAAATCACTCCCGCTCAGTATCCAGTCACTCCCGCTAAGTGTCCAGTCACTCCTGCTCAGTATCCAATCACTCCCGCTCAGTTTCCAGTCACTCCTGCTTAGTATCCAATCACTCCTGCTGAGTATCCAATCATTCCTGCTCAGCATCCAATCAATCCCGCTCAGTATCCAGTCACTCCTGCTCAGTATCCAATCATTCCTGCTCAGTATGCAGTCACTCCTGCTCAGTATCCTATCACACCCGCTCAGTATCTAGCCACTCCTGCTCATTATCCAATCACTCCTTCTGAGTTTCCAGTCACACCCGCTCAGTATCCAGTCACTCCTGCTCAGTATCCAGTCATTCCAGCTCAGTATCCAGTCACTCCTGCTCAACATCCAGTCTCAGTATCCAGTCACTCCTGCTCAGTATCCAATCACACCTGCTCAGTATCCAGTCACTCCCGCTCAGTATCCAGTCACTACTGCTCAGTATCCAATCACTCTCGCTCAGTATCTAGTCACTCCAGCTCAGTAACCATTCACTCCAGCTCAGTATCCAGTCACTCCCGCTCAGTATTCAGTCACTCCTGCTCAGTAGCCAATCACTCTCGATCAGTACCCAGTCACTCCTGCTCAGTATCCAATCACTCCCGTTCAGTATTCAGTGACTACTGATCAGTATCCAGTCCCTTCTGCTCAGTATCCAGTCATGCCTGCTCAGTATCCAATCACTCTCGCTCAGCATGCAGTCACTCCTGCTCAGTATCCAGTCACTACCGCACAGTAGCCATTCACTCCTGATCAGTATCCAATCACTCCCGCTCAGTATCCAGTCACTACTGCTCAGTATTCAACCAATCCCGCTCAGTATCCAATCACTCCCGCTCAGTATCCAATCACTGCTGGTCAGTATCCAATCACTCCTGCTCAGTATCCAATCACCCCTGCTCTGTATTCAGTCACTCCCGCTCAGTATCCAATCGCTCCTGCTCAGTATCCAATCACTGCTGGTCAGTATCCAATCACTCCTGCTCAGTATCCAATCACCCCTGCTCTGTATTCAGTCACTCCCGCTCAGTATCCAATCGCTTCTGCTCAGTATCCAGTCACTCCTGCTCAGGATCCAATCACACCCGCTCAGTATCCAGTCACTCCAATTAAGTATCCAATCACTCCTGCTCAGTATCTAGTCATTCCCGCTCAGTATCCAATCTCTCCTGCTCAGTATCCAATCACTCCCGCTCAGTATCCAATCACACCTGCTCAGTATCCAGTCACTCCAATTAAGTATCCAATCACTCCTGCTCAGTATCTAGTCATTCCCGCTCAGTATCCAATCTCTCCTGCTCAGTATCCAATCACTCCCGCTCAGTATCCAATCACACCTGCTCTGTATTCAGTCACTCCCGCTCAGCACCCAATCGCTCCTGCTCAGTATCCAATCACACCTGCTCTGTATTCAGTCACTCCCGCTCAGCATCCAATCGCTCCTGCTCAGTATCCAGTCATTCCTGCTCTGCATCCAATAATTCCTGCTAAGTTTCCAGTCACTTGTGCTCAGTATCCAATCACTCCTGCTCAGTATCCACTCACTCCCGTTCAGTATTATGTCACTGCTGCTCAGTATTCAATCATTCCTGCTCAGTATCAGTCACTCCTGCTCAGTATCCAATCAGTCCTGCTCAGTATCCAGTCACTCCCGCTCAGAACCCACTCACTCCCACTCTGTATCCAATCACTCCCGCTCAGTATCCAGTCACTTGCGCTCAGTATCCAGTCACACACACTCAGTATCCAGTCACTCCTGCTCAGTATCCTGTCACTCCTACTCAATATCCAATCACTCCCGCTCAGTATCCAGTCACTCCCGCTAAGTGTCCAGTCACTCCTGCTCAGTATCCAATCACTCCCGCTCAGTTTCCAGTCACTCCTGCTTAGTATCCAATCACTCCTGCTGAGTATCCAATCATTCCTGCTCAGCATCCAATCAATCCCGCTCAGTATCCAGTCACTCCTGCTCAGTATCCAATCATTCCTGCTCAGTATGCAGTCACTCCTGCTCAGTATCCTATCACACCCGCTCAGAATCTAGCCACTCCTGCTCAGTATCCAATCACTCCTTCTGAGTTTCCAGTCACACCCGCTCAGTATCCAGTCACTCCTGCTCAGTATCCAGTCATTCCAGCTCAGTATCCAGTCACTCCTGCTCAACATCCAGTCTCAGTATCCAGTCACTCCTGCTCTGTATCCAATCACACCTGCTCAGTATCCAGTCACTCCCGCTCAGCATCCAGTCACTACTGCTCAGTATCCAATCACTCTCCCTCAGTATCTAGTCACTCCAGCTCAGTAACCATTCACTCCAGCTCAGTATCCAGTCACTCCCGCTCAGTATTCAGTCACTCCTGCTCAGTAGCCAATCACTCTCGCTCAGTATCCAGTCACTCCTGCTCAGTATCCAATCACTCCCGCTCAGTATTCAGTGACTCCTGATCAGTATCCAGTCACTCCTGCTCAGTACCCAGTCACTCCTGCTCAGTATCCAATCACTCTCGCTCAGTATGCAGTCACTCCTGCTCAGTATCCAGTCACTCCCGCTCAGTAGCCATTCACTCCTGATCAGTATCCAATCACTCCCGCTCAGTATCCAGTCACTACTGCTCAGTATCCAATCACTCCTGTTCAGTATCCCTTCACTCCAACTCAGTATCCAATCATTCCCGCAGGGTATCCAGTCACTCCTGCTCAGTATCCAATCACTCCTTCTCTGTTTCCAGTCACACCCACTCTGTATCCAGTCACTCCCGCTCAGTATCCAATCACTCCTTCTCAGTTTCCACTCACGCCCGCTCTGTAACCAGTCACTCCTGCTCATTATCCAGTCACTGCTCTCAGTATCCAGTCACTCCTGCTCAGTATTCAACCACTCCCACTCAGTATCCAATCAGTTCCGCTCAGTATCCAGTCACTCCTGCTCGGTATCCAATCACTCCCGCTCAGTATCCAGTCACTCCCGCTCAGTATCCAATCAATCCTGCTCAGTATCCAGTCCCTCATGCTCAGTATCCAGTCACTCCCACTCAGCACCCTGTCACTCCCGCTCAGTATCCAGTCACTCCTGCTGGGTTTCCAGTCACTCCCTCTCAGTATCCAGTCACTCCCGCTCTGTATCCAATCACTCTCGCTCAGTATCCAGTCACTCCTGCTCAGTATCCAGTCACTCCTCTCAGTGGCCAGTCACTCCCGCTCAGTATCCAGTCACTCCTGCTCAGTATCCAATCACTCCTGCTCAGTATCCAGTCACTCCTGCTCAGTATCCAATCACTCCTCCTAAGTATCCAGTCACTCCTGCTCAGTATCCAATGACTCCTGCTCAGTATCCAGTCACTCCTGCTCAGTATCCAATCACTTCTGCTCAGTATCCAGTCACTCCCACTCAGCATCCAATCACTTCTGCTCTGTATCCAGCCACTCCCGCTCAGTATCCAGTCACTTCTGCTAAGTATCCAGTCACTCCTGCTCGGTATCCAATCACTCCTGCTCAGTATCCAGTCACTCCCACTCAGTATCCAATCACTCCTGCTCAGTATCCAATCACTCCTGCTCAGTATCCAGTCACTCCCACTCAGTATCCAATCACTTCTGCTCTGTTTCCAGTCACTCCCGCTCAGTATACAATCACTCCCGCCCAGTATCCAATCACTCCTGCTTAGTATCCAGTCACTCCCACTCAGTATCCAATCACTTCTGCTCTGTTTCCAGTCACTCCTGCTCAGTATGCAGTCACTCCTTCTCAGTATCCAATCACACCCGCTTATTATCCAGTCAATCCTTCTCAGTATCCAATCACTCCCGCTCAGATTCAAGTCACTCCTGCTCACTATCTATTCATTCCTGGTGAGCATCCAGTTATCCCTGCTCACTAGCCAAACATCCCGCTCAGTATCCAGTCACTCCTGCTCAGTATCCAATTATTTCCTGCTCCGTATGCTGTCACTGCTGCTCAGCATCTAATCACTCCCGCTCTGTATCCAGTCACTCCCGCTCAGTAGCCAATCACTCCTTCTCAGTTTCCAGTCACAACCGCTCTGTATCCAGTCACTCCTGCTCATTATCCAGTCACTCCTGCTCAGTATCCAGTCACTCCAGCTCAATATCCAGTCACTCCTGCTCAGCATCCAGTCTCAGTATCCAGTCACTCCTGCTCAGTATCCAGTCAGTCCTGCTCAGTATCCAATCACTCCTGCTCAGTATCCAGTCACTGCCACTCAGTATCCAATCACTCCTGCTCAGTATCCAATCACTCCTGCTCAGTATCAAGTCACTCCCACTCAGTATCCAATCACTTCTGCTCTGTTTCCAGTCACTCCTGCTCAGTATCCAATCCCTCCTGTTCAGTATCCAGTCACTCTCACTCAGTATCCAATCACTTCTGCTCTGTTTCCAGTCACTCCTGCTCAGTACCCACTCACTCCCGCCCAGTATCCAGTCACACCTGCTCAGCATCCAATCACTCCTGCTTAGTATCCAGTCACTCCTGCTAAGTATCCAGTCACTCCTGCTCAGTACCCAATCACTCCTGCTCAGTACCCAATCACTCCTGCTCAGTATCCAATCACTCCTGCTCAGTATCCTAACACTCTCGCTCATTATCTTGTCACTCCTGCTCAGTATCCAGTCACTCCCGCTCAGTATCCATTCACTCCTGATCAGTATCCAATCATTCCCGCTCAGTATCCAGTCACTACTGCCAGGTATCCAATCACTCCTGCTCAATATATGCAGCCACTCCCGCTCCGAATCCAGTCACTCCCCTCAGTATCCTGTCACTTCCGCTCTGTATCCAATCACTCCCGCTCAGTATCCAATGACTGCTGCTCAGTATCAAGTCACTCCTGCTCAGTATCCAGTCACTCCTGCTAAGTATCCAGTCACTCCTGCTCAGTATCCAATCACTCCTGCTCAGTATCCAGTCACTCCCACTCAGTATCCAATCACTCCTGCTCTGTTTCCATTCACTCCCACTCAGTATCCAATCACTTCTGCTCTGTTTCCAGTCACTCCTGCTCAGTATCCAATCACTCCTGCTCAGTATCCAGTCACTCCCGCTCAGTATCCATTCACTCCTGATCAGTATCCAATCATTCCCGCTCAGTATCCAGTCACTACTGCTAGGTATCCAATCACTCCTGCTCAATATATGCAGTCACTCCCGCTCCGAATCCAGTCGCTCCCCTCAGTATCCTGTCACTCCCGCTCTGTATCCAATCACTCCCGCTCAGTATCCAATGACTGCTGCTCAGTATCAAGTCACTCCCGCTCAGTATCCAGTCACTCCTGCTAAGTATCCAGTCACTCCTGCTCAGTATCCAATCACTCCTACTCAGTATCCAGTCACGCCCACTCAGTATCCAATCATTCCTGCTCTGTTTCCATTCACTCCCACTCAGTATCCAATCACTTCTGCTCTGTTTCCAGTCACTCCTGCTCAGTATCCAATCACTCCTGCTCAGTATCCAGTCACTCCCACTCAGTATCCAATCACTGCTGCTCAGTATCCAATCACTCCTGCTCAGTATCCAGTCACTCCCACTCAGTATCCAATCACTGCTGCTCAGTATCCAATCACTCCTGCTCAGTATCCAGTCACTCCCACTCAGTATCCAATCACTTCTGCTCTGTTTCCAGTCACTCCCGCTCAGTATACAATCACTCCCGCCCAGTATCCAATCACTCCTGCTTAGTATCCAGTCACTCCCACTCAGTATCCAATCACTTCTGCCCTGTTTCCAGTCACTCCTGCTCAGTATGCAGTCTCTCCTGCTCAGTATCGAATCACACCCGCTTATTATCCAGTCAATCCTTCTCAGTATCCAATCACTCCCGCTCAGATTCCAGTCACTCCTGCTCACTATCTACTCACTCCTGCTGAGCATCCAGTATCCCTGCTCACTATCCAATCAATCCCGCTCAGTATCCAGTCACTTCTGCTCAGTATCCAATCATTCCTGCTCCGTATGCTGTCACTCCTGCTCAGCATCTAATCAGTCCCGCTCTGTATCCAGTCACTCCCGCTCAGTAGCCAATCACTCCTTCTCAGTTTCCAGTCACAACCGCTCTGTATCCAGTCACTCCTGCTCATTATCCAGTCACTCCTGCTCAGTATCCAGTCACTCCAGCTCAATATCCAGTCACTCCTGCTCAGTATCCATTCACTCCTGCTCAGTATCCAGTCACTACTGCTCAGTATCCAGTTACTCCTGCTCAGTATCCAATCACTCCTGCAAAGTATCCAGTCACTCCTGCTCAGTATCCAATCACTCCTGCTCAGTATCCAGTCACTCCTGCTCAGTATCCAATCACTCCTGCTCAGTATCCAATCACTCCTGCTCAGTTTCCAGTCACTCCCACTCAGTATCCAATCACTCCTGCTCAGTATCCAATCACTCCTGCTCAGTATCCAGTCACTCCCACTCAGTATCCAATCACTTCTGCTCTGTTTCCAGTAACTCCCGCTCAGTATACAATCACTCCCGCCCAGTACCCAGTCACACCTGCTCAGTATCCAATCACTCCTGCTTAGTATCCAGTCACTCCCATTCAGTATCCAATCACTTCTGCTCTGTTTCCAGTCACTCCTGCTCAGTATCCAATCCCTCCTGCTCATTATCCAGTCACTCCCACTCAGTATCCAATCACTTCTGCTCTGTTTCCAGTCACTCCTGCTCAGTATCCAATCACTCCTGCTCAGTATCCTATCACTCGCGCTCATTATCTTGTCACTCCTGCTCAGTATCCAGTCACTCTTGCTCAGTATCCAGTCACTCCTGCTCAGTATCCAATCACTCCTGCTCAGTATCCAATCACTCCCGCTCAGTATCCATTCACTCCTGATCAGTATCCAATAATTTCCGCTCAGTGTCCAGTCACTACTGCTAGGTATCCAATCACTCCTGCTCAATATATACAGTCACTCCCGCTCCGAATCCAGACATTCCCCTCAGTATCCTGCCACTCCCGCTCTGTATCCAATCACTCCCGCTCAGTAGCCAGTGACTGCTGCTCAGTATCAAGTCACTCCCTCTCAGTATCCAGTCACTCCTGCTGAGTAACCAATCACTCCTGCTCAGTTTCCAGTCACTCCTGCTCAGTATCCAATCACTCCTGCTCAGTATCCAATCACTCCCGCTCAGTATCCATTCACTCCTGATCAGTATCCAATCATTCCCGCTCAGTATCCAGTCACTACTGCTAGGTATCCAATCACTCCTGCTCAATATATACAGTCACTCCCGCTCCGAATCCAGTCACTCCCCTCAGTATCCTGTCACTCCCGCTCTGTATCCAATCACTCCCGCTCAGTATCCAATGACTGCTGCTCAGTATCAAGTCACTCCCGCTCAGTATCCAGTCACTCCTGCTAAGTATCCAGTCACTCCTGCTCAGTATCCAATCACTCCTACTCAGTATCCAGTCACTCCCACTCAGTATCCATTCACTCCTGCTCAGTATCCAATCACTCCTGCTCAGTATCCAGTCACTCCCACTCAGTATCCAATCACTTCTGCTCTGTTTCCAGTCACTCCCACTCAGTATCCAATCACTTCTGCTCTGTTTCCAGTCACTTCCGCTCAGTATCCAGTCACTCCTGCTAAGTATCCAGTCACTCCTGCTCAGTATCCAATCACTCCTGCTCAGTATCCAGTCACTCCTGCTCAGTATCCAGTCACTCCCACTCAGTATCCAATCACTCCTGCTCAGTATCCAATCACTCCTGCTCAGTATCCAGTCACTCCCACTCAGTATCCAATCACTTTTGCTCTGTTTCCAGTCACTCCTGCTCAGTATGCAGTCACTCCTGCTCAGTATCCAATCACACCCGCTTATTATCCAGTCAATCCATCTCAGTATCCAATCACTCCCGCTCAGATTCCAGTCACTCCTGCTCACTATCTACTCACTCCTGCTGAGCATCCAGTTATCCCTGCTCACTATCCAATCAATCCCGCTCAGTATCCAGTCACTCCTGCTCAGTATCCAATCACTCCTGCAAAGTATCCAGTCACTCCTGCTCAGTATCCAATCACTCCTGCTCAGTATCCAGTCACTCCTGCTCAGTATCCAATCACTCCTGCTCAGTATCCAATCACTCCTGCTCAGTTTCCAGTCACTCCCACTCAGTATCCAATCACTCCTGCTCAGTATCCAATCACTCCTGCTCAGTATCCAGTCACTCCCACTCAGTATCCAATCACTTCTGCTCTGTTTCCAGTAACTCCCGCTCAGTATACAATCACTCCCGCCCAGTATCCAGTCACACCTGCTCAGTATCCAATCACTCCTGCTTAGTATCCAGTCACTCCCATGCAGTATCCAATCACTTCTGCTCTGTTTCCAGTCACTCCTGCTCAGTATCCAATCCCTCCTGCTCAGTATCCAGTCACTCCCACTCAGTATCCAATCACTTCTGCTCTGTTTCCAGTCACTCCTGCTCAGTACCCACTAACTCCCGCCCAGTATCCAGTCACTCCTGCTCAGTATCCAATCACTCCTGCTCAGTATCCAATCACTCCTGCTCAGTATCCAATCACTCCTGCTCAGTATCCTATCACTCTCACTCATTATCTTGTCACTCCTGCTCAATATCCAGTCACTCTTGCTCAGTATCCAGTCACTCCTGCTCAGTATCCAATCACTCCTGCTCAGTATCCAATCACTCCCGCTCAGTATCCATTCACTCCTGATCAGTATCCAATCATTTCCGCTCAGTATCCAGTCACTACTGCTAGGTATCCAATCACTCCTGCTCAATATATCCAGTCACTCCTGCTCTGAATCCAGACATTCCCCTCAGTTTCCTGTCACTCCCGCTCTGTATCCAATCACTCCCGCTCAGTATCCAGTGACTGCTGCTCAGTATCAAGTCACTCCCTCTCAGTATCCAGTCACTCCTGCTGAGTAACCAATCACTCCCGCTCAGTTTCCAGTCACTCCTGCTCAGTATCCAATCACTCCTGCTGAGTATCCAATCACTCCCGCTCAGTATCCATTCACTCCTGATCAGTATCCAATCATTCCAGCTCAGTATCCAGTCACTCCTGCTCAACATCCAGTCTCAGTATCCAGTCACTCCTGCTCAGTATCCAATCACACCTGCTCAGTATCCAATCACTCTCGCTCAGTATCTAGTCACTCCAGCTCAGTAACCATTCACTCCAGCTCAGTATCCAGTCACTCCCGCTCAGTATTCAGTCACTCCTGCTCAGTAGCCAATCACTCTCGATCAGTACCCAGTCACTCCTGCTCAGTATCCAATCACTCCCGTTCAGTATTCAGTGACTACTGATCAGTATCCAGTCACTTCTGCTCAGTATCCAGTCATGCCTGCTCAGTATCCAATCACTCTCGCTCAGCATGCAGTCACTCCTGCTCAGTATCCAGTCACTACCGCACAGTAGCCATTCACTCCTGATCAGTATCCAATCACTCCCGCTCAGTATCCAGTCACTACTGCTCAGTATTCAACCACTCCCGCTCAGTATCCAATCACTCCCGCTCAGTATCCAATCACTGCTGGTCAGTATCCAATCACTCCTGCTCAGTATCCAATCACCCCTGCTCTGTATTCAGTCACTCCCGCTCAGTATCCAATCGCTCCTGCTCAGTATCCAATCACTGCTGGTCAGTATCCAATCACTCCTGCTCAGTATCCAATCACCCCTGCTCTGTATTCAGTCACTCCCGCTCAGTATCCAATCGCTTCTGCTCAGTATCCAGTCACTCCTGCTCAGGATCCAATCACACCCGCTCAGTATCCAGTCACTCCAATTAAGTATCCAATCACTCCTGCTCAGTATCTAGTCATTCCCGCTCAGTATCCAATCTCTCCTGCTCAGTATCCAATCACTCCCGCTCAGTATCCAATCACACCTGCTCAGTATCCAGTCACTCTCGCTCAGCATGCAGTCACTCCTGCTCAGTATCCAGTCACTACCGCTCAGTAGCCATTCACTCCTGATCAGTATCCAATCACTCCCGCTCAGTATCCAGCCACTACTACTCAGTATCCAATCACTCCTGTTCAGTATCCCGTCACTCCTACTCAGTATCCAATCATTCCCGCAGGGTATCCAGTCACTCCTGCTCAGTATCCAATCACTCCTTCTCAGTTTCCAGTCACACCCGCTCTGTATCCAGTCACTCCCGCTCAGTATCCAATCACTCCTTCTCAGTTTCCACTCACGCCCGCTCTGTAACCAGTCACTCCTACTCATTATCCAGTCACTGCTCTCAGTATCCAGTCACTCCTGCTCAGTATTCAACCACTCCCGCTCAGTATCCAATCACTCCCGCTCAGTATCCAATCACTGCTGGTCAGTATCCAATCACTCCTGCTCAGTATCCAATCACCCCTGCTCTGTAGTCAGTCACTCCCGCTCAGTATCCAATCGCTCCTGCTCAGTATCCAGTCACTCCTGCTCAGGATCCAATCACACCCGCTCAGTATCCAGTCACTCCAATTAAGTATCCAATCACTCCTGCTCAGTATCTAGTCATTCCCGCTCAGTATCCAATCTCTCCTGCTCAGTATCCAATCACTCCCGCTCAGTATCCAATCACACCTGCTCTGTATTCAGTCACTCCCGCTCAGCATCCAATCGCTCCTGCTCAGTATCCAGTCATTCCTGCTCTGCATCCAATAATTCCCGCTAAGTTTCCAGTCACTCGTGCTCAGTATCCAATCACTCCTGCTCAGTATCAGTCACTCCTGCTCAGTATCAGTCACTCCTGCTCAGTATCCAATCAGTCCTGCTCAGTATCCAGTCACTCCCGCTCAGAACCCACTCACTTCCACTCTGTATCCAATCACTCCCGCTCAGTATCCAGTCACTCGCGCTCAGTATCCAGTCACACACACTCAGTATCCAGTCACTCCTGCTCAGTATCCTGTCACTCCTACTCAATATCAAATCACTCCCGCTCAGTATCCAGTCACTCCCGCTAAGTGTCCAGTCACTCCTGCTCAGTATCCAATCACTCCCGCTCAGTTTCCAGTCACTCCTGCTTAGTATCCAATCACTCCTGCTGAGTATCCAATCATTCCTGCTCAGCATCCAATCAATCCCGCTCAGTATCCAGTCACTCCTGCTCAGTATCCAATCATTCCTGCTCAGTATGCAGTCACTCCTGCTCAGTATCCTATCACACCCGCTCAGTATCTAGCCACTCCTGCTCATTATCCAATCACTCCTTCTGAGTTTCCAGTCACACCCGCTCAGTATCCAGTCACTCCTGCTCAGTATCCAGTCATTCCAGCTCAGTATCCAGTCACTCCTGCTCAACATCCAGTCTCAGTATCCAGTCACTCCTGCTCAGTATCCAATCACACCTGCTCAGTATCCAGTCACTCCCGCTCAGTATCCAGTCACTACTGCTCAGTATCCAATCACTCTCGCTCAGTATCTAGTCACTCCAGCTCAGTAACCATTCACTCCAGCTCAGTATCCAGTCACTCCCGCTCAGTATTCAGTCACTCCTGCTCAGTAGCCAATCACTCTCGATCAGTACCCAGTCACTCCTGCTCAGTATCCAATCACTCCCGTTCAGTATTCAGTGACTACTGATCAGTATCCAGTCACTTCTGCTCAGTATCCAGTCATGCCTGCTCAGTATCCAATCACTCTCGCTCAGCATGCAGTCACTCCTGCTCAGTATCCAGTCACTACCGCACAGTAGCCATTCACTCCTGATCAGTATCCAATCACTCCCGCTCAGTATCCAGTCACTACTGCTCAGTATTCAACCAATCCCGCTCAGTATCCAATCACTCCCGCTCAGTATCCAATCACTGCTGGTCAGTATCCAATCACTCCTGCTCAGTATCCAATCACCCCTGCTCTGTATTCAGTCACTCCCGCTCAGTATCCAATCGCTCCTGCTCAGTATCCAATCACTGCTGGTCAGTATCCAATCACTCCTGCTCAGTATCCAATCACCCCTGCTCTGTATTCAGTCACTCCCGCTCAGTATCCAATCGCTTCTGCTCAGTATCCAGTCACTCCTGCTCAGGATCCAATCACACCCGCTCAGTATCCAGTCACTCCAATTAAGTATCCAATCACTCCTGCTCAGTATCTAGTCATTCCCGCTCAGTATCCAATCTCTCCTGCTCAGTATCCAATCACTCCCGCTCAGTATCCAATCACACCTGCTCAGTATCCAGTCACTCCAATTAAGTATCCAATCACTCCTGCTCAGTATCTAGTCATTCCCGCTCAGTATCCAATCTCTCCTGCTCAGTATCCAATCACTCCCGCTCAGTATCCAATCACACCTGCTCTGTATTCAGTCACTCCCGCTCAGCACCCAATCGCTCCTGCTCAGTATCCAATCACACCTGCTCTGTATTCAGTCACTCCCGCTCAGCATCCAATCGCTCCTGCTCAGTATCCAGTCATTCCTGCTCTGCATCCAATAATTCCTGCTAAGTTTCCAGTCACTTGTGCTCAGTATCCAATCACTCCTGCTCAGTATCCACTCACTCCCGTTCAGTATTATGTCACTGCTGCTCAGTATTCAATCATTCCTGCTCAGTATCAGTCACTCCTGCTCAGTATCCAATCAGTCCTGCTCAGTATCCAGTCACTCCCGCTCAGAACCCACTCACTCCCACTCTGTATCCAATCACTCCCGCTCAGTATCCAGTCACTTGCGCTCAGTATCCAGTCACACACACTCAGTATCCAGTCACTCCTGCTCAGTATCCTGTCACTCCTACTCAATATCCAATCACTCCCGCTCAGTATCCAGTCACTCCCGCTAAGTGTCCAGTCACTCCTGCTCAGTATCCAATCACTCCCGCTCAGTTTCCAGTCACTCCTGCTTAGTATCCAATCACTCCTGCTGAGTATCCAATCATTCCTGCTCAGCATCCAATCAATCCCGCTCAGTATCCAGTCACTCCTGCTCAGTATCCAATCATTCCTGCTCAGTATGCAGTCACTCCTGCTC
The DNA here is from genome assembly GCF_052327205.1 of Somniosus microcephalus. Lineage (NCBI taxonomy): Eukaryota > Metazoa > Chordata > Chondrichthyes > Squaliformes > Somniosidae > Somniosus > Somniosus microcephalus. The sequence goes on from NC_140997.1 coordinate 96,610,311, forward strand.
AGTATCCTATCACACCCGCTCAGAATCTAGCCACTCCTGCTCAGTATCCAATCACTCCTTCTGAGTTTCCAGTCACACCCGCTCAGTATCCAGTCACTCCTGCTCAGTATCCAGTCATTCCAGCTCAGTATCCAGTCACTCCTGCTCAACATCCAGTCTCAGTATCCAGTCACTCCTGCTCTGTATCCAATCACACCTGCTCAGTATCCAGTCACTCCCGCTCAGCATCCAGTCACTACTGCTCAGTATCCAATCACTCTCCCTCAGTATCTAGTCACTCCAGCTCAGTAACCATTCACTCCAGCTCAGTATCCAGTCACTCCCGCTCAGTATTCAGTCACTCCTGCTCAGTAGCCAATCACTCTCGCTCAGTATCCAGTCACTCCTGCTCAGTATCCAATCACTCCCGCTCAGTATTCAGTGACTCCTGATCAGTATCCAGTCACTCCTGCTCAGTACCCAGTCACTCCTGCTCAGTATCCAATCACTCTCGCTCAGTATGCAGTCACTCCTGCTCAGTATCCAGTCACTCCCGCTCAGTAGCCATTCACTCCTGATCAGTATCCAATCACTCCCGCTCAGTATCCAGTCACTACTGCTCAGTATCCAATCACTCCTGTTCAGTATCCCTTCACTCCAACTCAGTATCCAATCATTCCCGCAGGGTATCCAGTCACTCCTGCTCAGTATCCAATCACTCCTTCTCTGTTTCCAGTCACACCCACTCTGTATCCAGTCACTCCCGCTCAGTATCCAATCACTCCTTCTCAGTTTCCACTCACGCCCGCTCTGTAACCAGTCACTCCTGCTCATTATCCAGTCACTGCTCTCAGTATCCAGTCACTCCTGCTCAGTATTCAACCACTCCCACTCAGTATCCAATCAGTTCCGCTCAGTATCCAGTCACTCCTGCTCGGTATCCAATCACTCCCGCTCAGTATCCAGTCACTCCCGCTCAGTATCCAATCAATCCTGCTCAGTATCCAGTCCCTCATGCTCAGTATCCAGTCACTCCCACTCAGCACCCTGTCACTCCCGCTCAGTATCCAGTCACTCCTGCTGGGTTTCCAGTCACTCCCTCTTAGTATCCAGTCACTCCCGCTCTGTATCCAATCACTCTCGCTCAGTATCCAGTCACTCCTGCTCAGTATCCAGTCACTCCTCTCAGTGGCCAGTCACTCCCGCTCAGTATCCAGTCACTCCTGCTCAGTATCCAATCACTCCTGCTCAGTATCCAGTCACTCCTGCTCAGTATCCAATCACTCCTCCTAAGTATCCAGTCACTCCTGCTCAGTATCCAATGACTCCTGCTCAGTATCCAGTCACTCCTGCTCAGTATCCAATCACTTCTGCTCAGTATCCAGTCACTCCCACTCAGCATCCAATCACTTCTGCTCTGTATCCAGCCACTCCCGCTCAGTATCCAGTCACTTCTGCTAAGTATCCAGTCACTCCTGCTCGGTATCCAATCACTCCTGCTCAGTATCCAGTCACTCCCACTCAGTATCCAATCACTCCTGCTCAGTATCCAATCACTCCTGCTCAGTATCCAGTCACTCCCACTCAGTATCCAATCACTTCTGCTCTGTTTCCAGTCACTCCCGCTCAGTATACAATCACTCCCGCCCAGTATCCAATCACTCCTGCTTAGTATCCAGTCACTCCCACTCAGTATCCAATCACTTCTGCTCTGTTTCCAGTCACTCCTGCTCAGTATGCAGTCACTCCTTCTCAGTATCCAATCACACCCGCTTATTATCCAGTCAATCCTTCTCAGTATCCAATCACTCCCGCTCAGATTCAAGTCACTCCTGCTCACTATCTATTCATTCCTGGTGAGCATCCAGTTATCCCTGCTCACTAGCCAAACATCCCGCTCAGTATCCAGTCACTCCTGCTCAGTATCCAATCATTCCTGCTCCGTATGCTGTCACTGCTGCTCAGCATCTAATCACTCCCGCTCTGTATCCAGTCACTCCCGCTCAGTAGCCAATCACTCCTTCTCAGTTTCCAGTCACAACCGCTCTGTATCCAGTCACTCCTGCTCATTATCCAGTCACTCCTGCTCAGTATCCAGTCACTCCAGCTCAATATCCAGTCACTCCTGCTCAGCATCCAGTCTCAGTATCCAGTCACTCCTGCTCAGTATCCAGTCAGTCCTGCTCAGTATCCAATCACTCCTGCTCAGTATCCAGTCACTGCCACTCAGTATCCAATCACTCCTGCTCAGTATCCAATCACTCCTGCTCAGTATCAAGTCACTCCCACTCAGTATCCAATCACTTCTGCTCTGTTTCCAGTCACTCCTGCTCAGTATCCAATCCCTCCTGTTCAGTATCCAGTCACTCTCACTCAGTATCCAATCACTTCTGCTCTGTTTCCAGTCACTCCTGCTCAGTACCCACTCACTCCCGCCCAGTATCCAGTCACACCTGCTCAGCATCCAATCACTCCTGCTTAGTATCCAGTCACTCCTGCTAAGTATCCAGTCACTCCTGCTCAGTACCCAATCACTCCTGCTCAGTACCCAATCACTCCTGCTCAGTATCCAATCACTCCTGCTCAGTATCCTAACACTCTCGCTCATTATCTTGTCACTCCTGCTCAGTATCCAGTCACTCCCGCTCAGTATCCATTCACTCCTGATCAGTATCCAATCATTCCCGCTCAGTATCCAGTCACTACTGCCAGGTATCCAATCACTCCTGCTCAATATATGCAGCCACTCCCGCTCCGAATCCAGTCACTCCCCTCAGTATCCTGTCACTTCCGCTCTGTATCCAATCACTCCCGCTCAGTATCCAATGACTGCTGCTCAGTATCAAGTCACTCCTGCTCAGTATCCAGTCACTCCTGCTAAGTATCCAGTCACTCCTGCTCAGTATCCAATCACTCCTGCTCAGTATCCAGTCACTCCCACTCAGTATCCAATCACTCCTGCTCTGTTTCCATTCACTCCCACTCAGTATCCAATCACTTCTGCTCTGTTTCCAGTCACTCCTGCTCAGTATCCAATCACTCCTGCTCAGTATCCAGTCACTCCCGCTCAGTATCCATTCACTCCTGATCAGTATCCAATCATTCCCGCTCAGTATCCAGTCACTACTGCTAGGTATCCAATCACTCCTGCTCAATATATGCAGTCACTCCCGCTCCGAATCCAGTCGCTCCCCTCAGTATCCTGTCACTCCCGCTCTGTATCCAATCACTCCCGCTCAGTATCCAATGACTGCTGCTCAGTATCAAGTCACTCCCGCTCAGTATCCAGTCACTCCTGCTAAGTATCCAGTCACTCCTGCTCAGTATCCAATCACTCCTACTCAGTATCCAGTCACGCCCACTCAGTATCCAATCATTCCTGCTCTGTTTCCATTCACTCCCACTCAGTATCCAATCACTTCTGCTCTGTTTCCAGTCACTCCTGCTCAGTATCCAATCACTCCTGCTCAGTATCCAGTCACTCCCACTCAGTATCCAATCACTGCTGCTCAGTATCCAATCACTCCTGCTCAGTATCCAGTCACTCCCACTCAGTATCCAATCACTTCTGCTCTGTTTCCAGTCACTCCCGCTCAGTATACAATCACTCCCGCCCAGTATCCAATCACTCCTGCTTAGTATCCAGTCACTCCCACTCAGTATCCAATCACTTCTGCCCTGTTTCCAGTCACTCCTGCTCAGTATGCAGTCTCTCCTGCTCAGTATCGAATCACACCCGCTTATTATCCAGTCAATCCTTCTCAGTATCCAATCACTCCCGCTCAGATTCCAGTCACTCCTGCTCACTATCTACTCACTCCTGCTGAGCATCCAGTATCCCTGCTCACTATCCAATCAATCCCGCTCAGTATCCAGTCACTTCTGCTCAGTATCCAATCATTCCTGCTCCGTATGCTGTCACTCCTGCTCAGCATCTAATCAGTCCCGCTCTGTATCCAGTCACTCCCGCTCAGTAGCCAATCACTCCTTCTCAGTTTCCAGTCACAACCGCTCTGTATCCAGTCACTCCTGCTCATTATCCAGTCACTCCTGCTCAGTATCCAGTCACTCCAGCTCAATATCCAGTCACTCCTGCTCAGTATCCATTCACTCCTGCTCAGTATCCAGTCACTACTGCTCAGTATCCAGTTACTCCTGCTCAGTATCCAATCACTCCTGCAAAGTATCCAGTCACTCCTGCTCAGTATCCAATCACTCCTGCTCAGTATCCAGTCACTCCTGCTCAGTATCCAATCACTCCTGCTCAGTATCCAATCACTCCTGCTCAGTTTCCAGTCACTCCCACTCAGTATCCAATCACTCCTGCTCAGTATCCAATCACTCCTGCTCAGTATCCAGTCACTCCCACTCAGTATCCAATCACTTCTGCTCTGTTTCCAGTAACTCCCGCTCAGTATACAATCACTCCCGCCCAGTACCCAGTCACACCTGCTCAGTATCCAATCACTCCTGCTTAGTATCCAGTCACTCCCATTCAGTATCCAATCACTTCTGCTCTGTTTCCAGTCACTCCTGCTCAGTATCCAATCCCTCCTGCTCATTATCCAGTCACTCCCACTCAGTATCCAATCACTTCTGCTCTGTTTCCAGTCACTCCTGCTCAGTACCCACTCACTCCCCCCCAGTATCCAGTCACTCCTGCTCAGTATCCAATCACTCCTGCTCAGTATCCAATCACTCCTGCTCAGTATCCAATCACTCCTGCTCAGTATCCTATCACTCGCGCTCATTATCTTGTCACTCCTGCTCAGTATCCAGTCACTCTTGCTCAGTATCCAGTCACTCCTGCTCAGTATCCAATCACTCCTGCTCAGTATCCAATCACTCCCGCTCAGTATCCATTCACTCCTGATCAGTATCCAATAATTTCCGCTCAGTGTCCAGTCACTACTGCTAGGTATCCAATCACTCCTGCTCAATATATACAGTCACTCCCGCTCCGAATCCAGACATTCCCCTCAGTATCCTGCCACTCCCGCTCTGTATCCAATCACTCCCGCTCAGTAGCCAGTGACTGCTGCTCAGTATCAAGTCACTCCCTCTCAGTATCCAGTCACTCCTGCTGAGTAACCAATCACTCCTGCTCAGTTTCCAGTCACTCCTGCTCAGTATCCAATCACTCCTGCTCAGTATCCAATCACTCCCGCTCAGTATCCATTCACTCCTGATCAGTATCCAATCATTCCCGCTCAGTATCCAGTCACTACTGCTAGGTATCCAATCACTCCTGCTCAATATATACAGTCACTCCCGCTCCGAATCCAGTCACTCCCCTCAGTATCCTGTCACTCCCGCTCTGTATCCAATCACTCCCGCTCAGTATCCAATGACTGCTGCTCAGTATCAAGTCACTCCCGCTCAGTATCCAGTCACTCCTGCTAAGTATCCAGTCACTCCTGCTCAGTATCCAATCACTCCTACTCAGTATCCAGTCACTCCCACTCAGTATCCATTCACTCCTGCTCAGTATCCAATCACTCCTGCTCAGTATCCAGTCACTCCCACTCAGTATCCAATCACTTCTGCTCTGTTTCCAGTCACTCCCACTCAGTATCCAATCACTTCTGCTCTGTTTCCAGTCACCTCCGCTCAGTATCCAGTCACTCCTGCTAAGTATCCAGTCACTCCTGCTCAGTATCCAATCACTCCTGCTCAGTATCCAGTCACTCCTGCTCAGTATCCAGTCACTCCCACTCAGTATCCAATCACTCCTGCTCAGTATCCAATCACTCCTGCTCAGTATCCAGTCACTCCCACTCAGTATCCAATCACTTCTGCTCTGTTTCCAGTCACTCCTGCTCAGTATGCAGTCACTCCTGCTCAGTATCCAATCACACCCGCTTATTATCCAGTCAATCCATCTCAGTATCCAATCACTCCCGCTCAGATTCCAGTCACTCCTGCTCACTATCTACTCACTCCTGCTGAGCATCCAGTTATCCCTGCTCACTATCCAATCAATCCCGCTCAGTATCCAGTCACTCCTGCTCAGTATCCAATCACTCCTGCAAAGTATCCAGTCACTCCTGCTCAGTATCCAATCACTCCTGCTCAGTATCCAGTCACTCCTGCTCAGTATCCAATCACTCCTGCTCAGTATCCAATCACTCCTGCTCAGTTTCCAGTCACTCCCACTCAGTATCCAATCACTCCTGCTCAGTATCCAATCACTCCTGCTCAGTATCCAGTCACTCCCACTCAGTATCCAATCACTTCTGCTCTGTTTCCAGTAACTCCCGCTCAGTATACAATCACTCCCGCCCAGTATCCAGTCACACCTGCTCAGTATCCAATCACTCCTGCTTAGTATCCAGTCACTCCCATGCAGTATCCAATCACTTCTGCTCTGTTTCCAGTCACTCCTGCTCAGTATCCAATCCCTCCTGCTCAGTATCCAGTCACTCCCACTCAGTATCCAATCACTTCTGCTCTGTTTCCAGTCACTCCTGCTCAGTACCCACTAACTCCCGCCCAGTATCCAGTCACTCCTGCTCAGTATCCAATCACTCCTGCTCAGTATCCAATCACTCCTGCTCAGTATCCAATCACTCCTGCTCAGTATCCTATCACTCTCACTCATTATCTTGTCACTCCTGCTCAATATCCAGTCACTCTTGCTCAGTATCCAGTCACTCCTGCTCAGTATCCAATCACTCCTGCTCAGTATCCAATCACTCCCGCTCAGTATCCATTCACTCCTGATCAGTATCCAATCATTTCCGCTCAGTATCCAGTCACTACTGCTAGGTATCCAATCACTCCTGCTCAATATATCCAGTCACTCCTGCTCTGAATCCAGACACTCCCCTCAGTTTCCTGTCACTCCCGCTCTGTATCCAATCACTCCCGCTCAGTATCCAGTGACTGCTGCTCAGTATCAAGTCACTCCCTCTCAGTATCCAGTCACTCCTGCTGAGTAACCAATCACTCCCGCTCAGTTTCCAGTCACTCCTGCTCAGTATCCAATCACTCCTGCTGAGTATCCAATCACTCCCGCTCAGTATCCATTCACTCCTGATCAGTATCCAATCATTCCCGCTCAGTATCCAGTCACAACTGCTAGGTATCCAATCACTCCTGCTCAATATATCCAGTCACTCCCGCTCCGAATCCAGACACTCCCCTCAGTATCCTGTCACTCCCGCTCTGTATCCAATCACTCCCGCTCAGTATCCAATGACTGCTGCTCAGTATCAAGTCACTCCCGCTCAGTATCCAGTCACTCCTGCTAAGTATCCAGTCACTCCTGCTCAGTATCCAATCACTCCTGCTCAGTATCCAGTCACTCCCACTCAGTATCCAATCACTCCTGCTCAGTATCCAATCACTCCTGCTCAGTATCCAGTCACTCCCACTCAGTATCCAATCACTTCTGCTCTGTTTCCAGTCACTCCCACTCAGTATCCAATCACTTCTGCTCTGTTTCCAATCACTTCCGCTCAGTATCCAGTCACTCCTGCTAAGTATCCAGTCACTCCTGCTCAGTATCCAATCACTCCTGCTCAGTATCCAGTCACTCCCACTCAGTATCCAATCACTCCTGCTCAGTATCCAATCACTCCTGCTCAGTATCCAGTCACTCCCACTCAGTATCCAATCACTTCTGCTCTGTTTCCAGTCACTCCCGCTCAGTATACAATCACTCCCGCCCAGTATCCAATCACTCCTGCTTAGTATCCAGTCACTCCCACTCAGTATCCAATCACTTCTGCTCTGTTTCCAGTCACTCCTGCTCAGTATGCAGTCACTCCTGCTCCGTATCCAATCACACCCGCTTATTATCCAGTCAATCCATCTCAGTATCCAATCACTCCCGCTCAGATTCCAGTCACTCCTGCTCACTATCTACTCACTCCTGCTGACCATCCAGTTATCCCTGCTCACTATCCAATCAATCCCGCTCAGTATCCAGTCACTCCTGCTCAGTATCCAATCATTCCTGCTCCGTATGCTGTCACTCCTGCTCAGCATCTAATCACTCCCGCTCTGTATCCAGTCACTCCCGCTCAGTAGCCAATCACTCCTTCTCAGTTTCCAGTCACAACCGCTCTGTATCCAGTCACTTCTGCTCGTTATCCAGTCACTCCTGCTCAGAATCCAGTCACTCCAGCTCAATATCCAGTCACTCCTGCTCAGTATCCAGTCACTCCTGCTCAGTATCCAATCACTACTGCTGACTATCCAATCACACCTGCTCAGTATCCAATCACTTCTCTCATTATCCAGTCACTCCTGCTCAGTATCTAGTCACTCCCGCTCAGTATCCATTCACTCCTGCTCAGTATCCAGTCACTACTGCTCAGTATCCAGTCACTCCTGCTCAGTATCCAATCACTCCCGCTCAGTATCCAGTCACTACTGCTAGCTTTCCAATTACTCTTGCGCAGTATCCCGTCACTACTGCTCAGTATCCAGTTACTCCTGCTCAGTATCCAATCACTCCCGCTCAGTATCCAGTCACTCCTGCTCAGTATCCAATCACTCCTGCTCAGTATCCAGTCACTCCTGCTCAGTATCCAATCACTCCTGCTAAGTATCTAGCCACTCCTGCTCATTATCCAATCACTCCTTCTGAGTTTCCAGTCACACCCGCTCAGTATCCAGTCACTCCTGCTCAGTATCCAGTCATTCCAGCTCAGTATCCAGTCACTCCTGCTCAACATCCAGTCTCAGTATCCAGTCACTCCTGCTCAGTATCCAATCACACCTGCTCAGTATCCAGTCACTCCCGCTCAGTATCCAGTCACTACTGCTCAGTATCCAATCACTCTCGCTCAGTATCTAGTCACTCCAGCTCAGTAACCATTCACTCCAGCTCAGTATCCAGTCACTCCCGCTCAGTATTCAGTCACTCCTGCTCAGTAGCCAATCACTCTCGATCAGTATCCAGTCACTCCTGCTTAGTATCCAATCACTCCCGCTCAGTATTCAGTGACTCCTGATCAGTATCCAGTCACTCCTGCTCAGTATCCAGTCACTGCTGCTCAGTATCCAATCACTCTCGCTCAGCATGCAGTCACTCCTGCTCAGTATCCAGTCACTACCGCTCAGTAGCCATTCACTCCTGATCAGTATCCAATCACTCCCGCTCAGTATCCAGTCACTATTGCTCAGTATCCAATCACTCCTGTTCAGTATCCCGTCACTCCTACTCAGTATCCAATCATTCCCGCAGGGTATCCAGTCACTGCTGCTCAGTATCCAATCACTCCTTCTCAGTTTCCAGTCACACCCGCTCTGTATCCAGTCACTCCTGCTCAGTATCCAATCACTCCTTCTCAGTATCCAATCACTGCTGGTCAGTATCCAATCACTCCTGCTCAGTATCCAATCACCCCTGCTCTGTATTCAGTCACTCCCGCTCAGTATCCAATCGCTCCTGCTCAGTATCCAGTCACTCCTGCTCAGGATCCAATCACACCCGCTCAGTATCCAGTCACTCCAATTAAGTATCCAATCACTCCTGCTCAGTATCTAGTCATTCCCGCTCAGTATCCAATCTCTCCTGCTCAGTATCCAATCACTCCCGCTCAGTATCCAATCACACCTGCTCTGTATTCAGTCACTCCCGCTCAGCATCCAATCGCTCCTGCTCAGTATCCAGTCATTCCTGCTCTGCATCCAATAATTCCCGCTAAGTTTCCAGTCACTCGTGCTCAGTATCCAATCACTCCTGCTCAGTATCCACTCACTCCCGTTCAGTATTATGTCACTCCTGCTCAGTATCCAATCATTCCTGCTCAGTATCAGTCACTCCTGCTCAGTATCCAATCAGTCCTGCTCAGTATCCAGTCACTCCCGCTCAGAACCCACTCACTCCCACTCTGTATCCAATCACTCCCGCTCAGTATCCAGTCACTTGCGCTCAGTATCCAGTCACACACACTCAGTATCCAGTCACTCCTGCTCAGTATCCTGTCACTCCTACTCAATATCCAATCACTCCCGCTCAGTATCCAGTCACTCCCGCTAAGTGTCCAGTCACTCCTGCTCAGTATCCAATCACTACTGCTGACTATCCAATCACACCTGCTCAGTATCCAATCACTTCTCTCATTATCCAGTCACTCCTGCTCAGTATCTAGTCACTCCCGCTCAGTATCCATTCACTCCTGCTCAGTATCCAGTCACTACTGCTCAGTATCCAGTCACTCCTGCTCAGTATCCAATCACTCCCGCTCAGTATCCAGTCACTACTGCTAGCTTTCCAATTACTCCTGTGCAGTATCCCGTCACTACTGCTCAGTATCCAGTCACTCCTGCTCAGTATCCAATCACTCCTGCTCAGTATCCAGTCACTCCTGCTCAGTATCCAATCACTCCTGCTAAGTATCTAGCCACTCCTGCTCATTATCCAATCACTCCTTCTGAGTTTCCAGTCACACCCGCTCAGTATCCAGTCACTCCTGCTCAGTATCCAGTCATTCCAGCTCAGTATCCAGTCACTCCTGCTCAACATCCCGTCTCAGTATCCAGTCACTCCTGCTCAGTATCCAATCACACCTGCTCAGTATCCAGTCACTCCCGCTCAGTATCCAGTCACTACTGCTCAGTATCCAATCACTCTCGCTCAGTATCTAGTCACTCCAGCTCAGTAACCATTCACTCCAGCTCAGTATCCAGTCACTCCCGCTCAGTATTCAGTCACTCCTGCTCAGTAGCCAATCACTCTCGATCAGTATCCAGTCACTCCTGCTCAGTATCCAGTCACTCCTGCTCAGTATCCAATCACTCTCGCTCAGCATGCAGTCACTCCTGCTCAGTATCCAGTCACTACCGCTCAGTAGCCATTCACTCCTGATCAGTATCCAATCACTCCCGCTCAGTATCCAGTCACTATTGCTCAGTATCCAATCACTCCTGTTCAGTATCCTGTCACTCCTACTCAGTATCCAATCATTCCCGCAGGGTATCCAGTCACTGCTGCTCAGTATCCAATCACTCCTTCTCAGTTTCCACTCACGCCCGCTCTGTAACCAGTCACTCCTGCTCATTATCCAGTCACTGCTCTCAGTATCCAGTCACTCCTGCTCAGTATTCAACGACTCCCGCTCAGTATCCAATCACTCCCGCTCAGTATCCAATCACTGCTGGTCAGTATCCAATCACTCCTGCTCAGTATCCAATCACCCCTGCTCTGTATTCAGTCACTCCCGCTCAGTATCCAATCGCTCCTGCTCAGTATCCAGTCACTCCTGCTCAGGATCCAATCACACCCGCTCAGTATCCAGTCACTCCAATTAAGTATCCAATCACTCCTGCTCAGTATCTAGTCATTCCCGCTCAGTATCCAATCTCTCCTGCTCAGTATCCAATCACTCCCGCTCAGTATCCAATCACACCTGCTCTGTATTCAGTCACTCCCGCTCAGCATCCAATCGCTCCTGCTCAGTATCCAGTCATTCCTGCTCTGCATCCAATAATTCCCGCTAAGTTTCCAGTCACTCGTGCTCAGTATCCAATCACTCCTGCTCAGTATCCACTCACTCCCGTTCAGTATTATGTCACTCCTGCTCAGTATCCAATCATTCCTGCTCAGTATCAGTCACTCCTGCTCAGTATCCAATCAGTCCTGCTCAGTATCCAGTCACTCCCGCTCAGAACCCACTCACTCCCACTCTGTATCCAATCACTCCCGCTCAGTATCCAGTCACTTGCGCTCAGTATCCAGTCACACACACTCAGTATCCAGTCACTCCTGCTCAGTATCCTGTCACTCCTACTCAATATCCAATCACTCCCGCTCAGTATCCAGTCACTCCCGCTAAGTGTCCAGTCACTCCTGCTCAGTATCCAATCACTCCCGCTCAGTTTCCAGTCACTCCTGCTTAGTATCCAATCACTCCTGCTGAGTATCCAATCATTCCTGCTCAGCATCCAATCAAATCCGCTCAGTATCCAGTCACTCCTGGTCAGTATCCAATCATTCCTGCTCAGTATGCAGTCACTCCTGCTCAGTATCCTATCACACCCGCTCAGAATCTAGCCACTCCTGCTCAGTATCCAATCACTCCTTCTGAGTTTCCAGTCACACCCGCTCAGTATCCAGTCACTCCTGCTCAGTATCCAGTCATTCCAGCTCAGTATCCAGTCACTCCTGCTCAACATCCAGTCTCAGTATCCAGTCACTCCTGCTCAGTATCCAATCACACCTGCTCAGTATCCAGTCACTCCCGCTCAGCATCCAGTCACTACTGCTCAGTATCCAATCACTCTCGCTCAGTATCTAGTCACTCCAGCTCAGTAACCATTCACTCCAGCTCAGTATCCAGTCACTCCCGCTCAGTATTCAGTCACTCCTGCTCAGTAGCCAATCACTCTCGCTCAGTATCCAGTCACTCCTGCTCAGTATCCAATCACTCCCGCTCAGTATTCAGTGACTCCTGATCAGTATCCAGTCACTCCTGCTCAGTATCCAGTCACTCCTGCTCAGTATCCAATCAGTCTCGCTCAGTATGCAGTCACTCCTGCTCACTATCCAGTCACTCCCGCTCAGTAGCCATTCACTCCTGATCAGTATCCAATCACTCCCGCTCAGTATCCAGTCACTACTGCTCAGTATCCAATCACTCCTGTTCAGTATCCCGTCACTCCTACTCAGTATCCAATCATTCCCGCAGGGTATCCAGTCACTCCTGCTCAGTATCCAATCACTCCTTCTCAGTTTCCAGTCACACCCACTCTGTATCCAGTCACTCCCGCTCAGTATCCAATCACTCCTTCTCAGTTTCCACTCACGCCCGCTCTGTAACCAGTCACTCCTGCTCATTATCCAGTCACTGCTCTCAGTATCCAGTCACTCCTGCTCAGTATTCAACCACTCCCACTCAGTATCCAATCAGTTCCGCTCAGTATCCAGTCACTCCTGCTCGATATCCAATCACTCCCGCTCAGTATCCAGTCACTCCCGCTCAGTATCCAATCAATCCTGCTCAGTATCCAGTCCCTCATGCTCAGTATCCAGTCACTCCCACTCAGCACCCTGTCACTCCCGCTCAGTATCCAGTCACTCCTGCTGAGTTTCCAGTCACTCCCTCTCAGTATCCAGTCACTCCCGCTCTGTATCCAATCACTCTCGCTCAGTATCCAGTCACTCCTGCTCAGTATCCAGTCACTCCTCTCAGTGGCCAGTCACTCCCGCTCAGTATCCAGTCACTCCTGCTCAGTTTCCAATCACACCTGCTCAGTCTCCAATCACTCCCTCTCAGTATCCTTTCACTCCCGCTCAATATCCGGTCACTCCCGCTCAGAATCCAGTCACTCCCTCTAAGTATCCAGTCACTCCCATTCTGTATCCAATCACTCCCGCTCAGTATCCAGTCACTCCCGCTCAGAACCCATTCACTCCTGCTCAGTATCCAATCACTCCCGCTCAGTATCCAGTCACTCCAGCTGAGTATCCAATCACTCCTGCTCAGTATCTAGTCACTCCCGCTCAGTATCCAATCACTCCCGCTCAGTATCCAATCACTCCTGCTCAGTATCCAATCACCCCTGCTCTGTATTCAGTCACTCCCGCTCAGTATCCAATCGCTCCTGCTCAGTATCCAATCACTCCCACTCAGTTTCCAATCACCTCTGCTCTGTATTCAGTCACTCCCGCTCAGTATCCAATCACTCCTGCTCAATATCCAGTCACTCACGCTCAGTATCCAATCACTCCTGCTCAGTATCCACTCACTCCCATTCAGTATTTTGTCACTCCTGCTCAGTATCCAATCACTCCCGCTCAGTATGCACTCACTGCTGCTCAGTATCCAATCACTCCTGCTCAGTATCCCGTCACTCCTGCTCAGTATCCCGTCACTCCTGCTCAGTATCCAGTTACTCCTGCTCAGTATCGAATCACTCTTGCTCAGTATCCCGTCACTCCTGTACAGTATCCAATAACTCCTGCTCAGTATACCGTCACTCCCGCTCAGTATGCAATCACTCCTGCGAGGTATCCCATCACTCCTGCTCTGTATTCAGTCACTCGCGCTCAGTATCCAATCACTCCTGCTCAGAATGTAGTCTCTCCTGCTCAGTATCCAATCACTCCCGGTCAGATTCCAGTCACTCCTGCTCAGTATCCAATCATTCCTGCTACGGATGCCGTCACTCCTGCTCAGCATCCAATCACTCCCGCTCAGTATCCAATCACTCCTTCTCAGGTTCCAGTCACACCCGCTGTGTATCCAGTCACTCCCGCTCAGTATCCAATCACTCCATCTCTGTTTCCTGTCACACCCGCTATGTATCCAGTCGCTCCCGCTCATTATTTTTGTGTATGTACCTTTAATGGAATAACTGGTCTTAGACTGCAGTACCGGCAGTGACCACCCCTGTGTAAAAGGCCCTAGCAGGCTTCTGTAGTTTCAGTTTCAAGCTGCCTCTTGTTCAGTAAAGTACCTGGTAAACTGTTCTCCCGAAGTCCGTGTATTATTGAGGCGCGGACTTTACAGTGGCGACGAGTAAGTTCGAACTCACCTGCTGTGTGGCATCATCTCATGGGTATCTCGCCTGAAAGGAAGGTTCTGGAAGGTCGTAGGCTGAGCAACGGGCGTCGACTGTGGGCAACCGCCCAAAGAATCCATCGGTGTTTGGAGAATTGCGGGAGAGACTGTGGTTCCAGCGAATTGTGCTGGTAGCAGGTAGCACGCTGACCCTTGCGGCGGGCTCAAGCTCGATCGAGCGGCTCTACAAATCGGGCCGCGCAGCATCGCCTGGAAAAGAAAACAAGAGAGAGAGGGTGGAGCGCACAGGGCGTGGTCGGTGCTCGACAACAGGACAGCGGAGAGAAACTAAACGGGGGGGAAGGAAAGCGAGATGCGCCGAAGCTGCGGGTCACCGCCATTACCCCGTAGAACGCTAGGAGCAGCGTGGCAGTAAGGGGAAGAAGCAAAAGCGTGGGAGGCACCATTTTATTCCATTGGGGAAGAAGCAAAAGCACGGGAGGCGCCATTTTAAATCGCCCAAGATGCCGAAAAGTGGCAGTATCACTGCTTTTGACAACGAGGTAGAAGACTGGACCACGTATGTGGAAAGAATTGAAGTGTACTGCAAGGCAAATGAGGTGGCTGATGGAAAGAGGGCATCGGTATTATTAAATCTGATGGGTGTGAGTACGTACGGCCTATTGCGGAATTTATTTACCCCAGCTAAACCGATGGAGAAAAGTTTTGAGGAGATTGTTCATATCTTACAGGAACATCTAAGCCCTACACCACTGCTGATAGCAGAAAGATTCAAGTTCCATAAAAGAAACCAGCACAAAGATGAGAGCAATGCTGACTATCTTACAGAACTACGCAAGTTATCGAAGCACTGCCAGTTTGGAGCAGGACTGGCAGACACCTTACGGGATAAGTTTGTCTGCGGGCTCCAGAGTGAAGGAACCCAGAAACGACTACTTTCATAAAAGGACCTGACGCTAGAACAGGCTTTCAGTGTGGCAGTATCCTACGAAGCAGCAGCAGGGGGAGCTGTGGAAATACAACAGAAACCACAAGAATACAGCGCTAACGAAATGGCGTATGGAGCCGAAAATTGCTATCGCTGCGGCAGAACAACCCATGAGCAGAAGGACTGCTGGTTTAAAGACAAAATATGCAGGCAATGCGGGAAAATGGGACATATAGCAAGAGTCTGCAGGTCGGGAAAGAAGACCAACACGACAAGAACTACTAAGGAACAGTACAGGAAAGTAAAGAAACTGACAGATAGTAGTTCAGAAGATCAGGAGAGTGATAAGGACTCCGGGAGCAGGCGACTAAGTTGTTTAAAGTTACACAACGTGATCGCGAAAGAAGATCACCGAACCATTTGGGTCACCCTCATGATAGCAGGGTCCCCAGTGAAGATGGAATTGGACACAGGATCAGCCCTAACTGTCATGAATCGACGAGACTATGAGCGGCTATTCTCACACATACCCTTAAAGGACACGTCCATTGTATTGAAGACATACACGGGGCAAAAGGTCTACCCCAGAGGAAAAATAAGGGTGCCAGTTGAATATAACGGAAAGGAAACACAGAAACTATACATGTATATACTACGAGATGGAGGACCACCATTATTGGGACGTGAATGGATCCGAAGACTACAATTGGATTGGCATTCCATTCTGGCACTAACTGTGACTGACAAAAAAGATGATGACGTCGCACCTGGACGTCTGTCACAAATTCTATCTGACGCGGAAGAGGTGTTCCAACAAGGACTTGGGACTCTAAAAGGAGTAAAGGCAACCATAAAGATTGAGGATAACGCAACCCCAAAATTTTTCAAGGCCAGACCGGTGCCATACGCGATACGCTCAGCTGTGGAAGCTGAACTGGAGAGTCTGGAGCATTCGGGGGTGCTGTCTAAGGTGGACTGGAGCGAGTGGGCCACACCCATCGTTCCTGTAATGAAGAAAGCATTGAGCAGCACGCCTGGGGAGCCAAGGAAGGTTCGCATCTGTGGGGACTTCAAGGTGACTGTGAACCCAGTCCTGCACACAGTACAGTATCCGCTTCCGCGGATAGAAGATATTTTCGCCTCACTATCTGGAGGGAAACGTTTTACAGAGATTGACCTGGCTCAAGCGTATCTACAAATGGAGGTGGAAGAAGCATCTAGGAAATACCTCACGATAAACACTCACAAAGGCCTTTACCAGTACAATCGACTGGTATTTGGGGTAGCATCGGCCCCGGCTATGTGGCAGAGGGCAATGGAACAAGTCCTGCAAGGGATCCCGGGGACCCAGTGTTATTTGGACGACATCCTGGTTACGGGCGAAAATGACAATGAACACCTTGCCAACCTGGAACAGGTGCTCACGAGATTGCAGGAATATGGGCTACAAGCCAACCGTCGCAAATGCGAGTTCTTCAGGAGACAAATCTCGTACTGTGGCCACATGATTGATGAGGAAGGGTTGCATAAGTCGCCGGACAAGATTGAGGCTGTAGTCAAGGCTCCAGCACCAGAAAATGTGTCGCAACTGAGGTCGTTCCTCGGGTTGGTGAACTACTACCATAAGTTCTTGCCGAATTTATCTACAATTCTGCACCCACTGAACGCCCTCCTTCAAACTGGTGTAACATGGAAATGGAGTGATGAGTGTAAGCGTGCCTTTCAGGAATGTAAATGCCAAATCACTTCAAAAGAAGTATTGGCCCACTACAACCCAACACTACCGATTCGGTTGGCATGTGATGCATCACCTTACGGCATTGGAGCGGTGCTGTCACACAAATTCCATGACGGTTCAGAGAGGCCAATAGCCTTTGCATCGCGCTCGCTAACCTCAGCCAAGCGTAACTATGCCCAGATTGACAGGGAGGCCCTCAGCCTGGTGTGGGGGGTGAAGAAGTTCAATCACTATCTGCACGGGCAGAAATTCACCCTACTGACTGATCATCAACCCCTGGTCTCAATTTTTAACCCAAAGAAGGGCGTTCCGGTGATGACGGCGCAACGGCTGCAAAGATGGTCACTTTTTCTAGGGGCACATCAGTATGACATAGAGTACAAAGGTACGAAACAACATGGAAAAGCTGATGGGCTGTCGCGCCTACCGTTGCCTACAGCGGAAGAAGCACCTGCAGTGGACCCGGTGGAGGTATTCCATGCGACCATAGTCGAATGTTTGCCTGTTACAAACGCAAGTATTGAGAAGGAAACCCGAAATGACCCGACACTCTCTCTGGTCTATGATTTGACGGTGAAGGGATGGCCAGCATATGGCGACTCACTGTTGCCAGCATTCTCGCCAAGGAGGGAACAGCTGTCAGTGTGCCGGGGAACCTTGATGTGTGGATCCCGAGTGGTAATTCCACCCAAGTTGAGAGATAGAGTACTCAATGAACTTCACGAGGGTCATCTGAGAGGGGTAAAAATGAAGAGCCTAGCCAGGGCGTTTGTGTGGTGGCCGGGAATCGATAAAGAAATCGAGGATATGACCAAGAGATGCATAGGATGCCAGTAGGTCCAAAACGCTCCACCACAGGCCCCGCTACATCCATGGGAGTGGCCCTCATCTCCATGGCAACGCGTACACATTGATTTCGCTGGTCCATTTATGGACTCAACGTTTCTAATCACTGTGGACACCCATTCGAAATGGCCAGAGGTCATTAAAATGTCCTCCACCACCACGGAGAAAACTATTGCAGTCCTAAGGACCATCTTCGCCAGGAATGGGTTGCCAGAACAGATCTGTTCCGACAATGGCCCACAGTTTGTGTCTGAGGATTTCCGGAGGTTCCTGAAGAATAATGGGGTGAAACATTACACATCTGCCCCATATCATCCAGCCACAAATGGATTGGCTGAGAGGTTTGTTCAGACCTTTAAAAAGGCCATAAAGGCAATGTATAATGACGACATACCACTGCAACACAAGGTGGATAACTTCCTGTTTGCTTCCGGAATGCGACACATGCAGTAACCAACCAAGCTCCAGCCGTACTGTTTTTCAACCGGAGACTAAGATGTCGCTTGGATTTGCTCAAACCAAATATAAGATGAGATGTTGAGGATAAGCAGTTCCAGCACATAAATGAGAAGCCAACCAGGAGCTTCAAGATAGGGCAACCTGTCTTGGCCCGCGACGACCGAGCAGAAAAATGGCAGCCAGGCACGATATGCACACAGCAGGGACCACTAATGTACACAGTGGACATTGGAGAGAGCATCGTGAGACGCCATGCTGACCAGATTCTAGAGTCACAGGAACAAGCCAAACCTGTACCACAAGCATGTGCACCTGGTAATGAGCCCGAAGTAAAGATTGCGTCTACCTCAGAAGCAGGGGTATTGGAAGCTGACGAACCAACCAATGACAATGAGCCAGAATTGACTCCACCGCCAGAACAGGATACTTGAGAAAGGCACTCTCCAGTCCGGATCAGGTAGCCTCCTCAAAGACTGAACTTATAAATGAATATTTCAGTTGATGTATATATTACTGAGAAAATTGGAATTGTAATTAGTTATTATTTAGTTGTTAAATGAATGTTATGTACTGTTTATCTAAAAGGGGAGGAATTGTTGTGTATGTACCTTTAAGGGAATAACTGGTCTTAGACTGCAGTACCGGCAGTGACGACCCCTGTATAAAAGGCCCTAGCAGGCTTCTGTAGTTTTAGTTTCAAGCTGCCTCTTGTTCAGTAAAGTACCTGTTAAACTGTTCTCCCGAAGTCCGTGTATTATTGAGGAGCGGACTTTACAATTATCCTGTCACTTCTTTCAGTATCCAGTCACTCCTGCTCAGTATCCAACCACTCCCGCTCAGTATCCAGTCAGTCCCGCTCAGTATCCAGTCACTCATGCTCAGTATCCAGTCACTACTACTCAGTATCCAGTCACTCCTGCTCAGTATCCAATCACTCCCGCTCAGTATCTTTTCACTCCCGCTCAGAATCCAATCACTCCCATTCAGTATCCAGTCACTCCTGCTCAGTATCCAATCACTCCCGCTCAGTATCTAATCACTCCGGCTCAGTATCTAGTCACTCCCGCTCAGGATCCAGTCACTCCTGCTCAGTATCCAGTCATTCCGGCTCAGTATCCAATCACTCCCGCTCAGTATCCAGACACTCCTGCTCAGTATCCAGTCACTCCTGCTCAGTATCCAGTCACACCCTCTCAGTATACAGTCACTCCCGCTAAGAATCCTGTCACTTCTGCTCAGTATCCAATCACTCCCTCTCAGTAACCAGTCACTCATGCTCAGTATCCATTCACTCCTGCTCATTATCCAATCACTCCCGCTCAGTATCCAGTCACTCCGTGTCAGTATCCAATCACTCCTGCTCAGTATCCAATCACTCCCACTCAGTAACCAATCACTCCAGCTCAGTAGCCAGTCACTCCCGCTCAGTATCCAATCATTCCTGCACAGAATCCAGACACTCCCACACATTATCCAATCATTCCCACTCAGTATCCAATCACTACTGCTCAGTTTCTAATCACTCCTGCACAGAATCCAGCAACTCCTGCTCAGTCTCCAATCACTCCTGCACAAAATCCAGACACTCCCGCTCAGTATCAATTCACTCCTGCTCAGTATCCAGTCACTCCTTCTCTGTATCCAGTCACTACTGCTCAGTATCCAGTCACTCCCGCTCAGTATCCAGTCACTCCTGCTCAGTATCCAATCACTCCGACTCAGTATCCAGTCACACCTGCTCAGTATCCAGTCACTCCCGCTCAGTATACAATCACTCCTGCTCAGTATCCAGTCACTCCTGCTCAGTATCCAATCACTCCCGCTCAGTATCCAGTCAATCCTGCTCAGTATCCAGTCACTCCTGCTCAGTATTCAGTCACTCCTGCTCAGTATGCAGTCACTCCCGCTTAGTATCCAGTCACTTCCGCTCAGTATCCGGTTACTCCCGCTCAGTATCCTATCACTTTCGCTCATTATCCAGTCACTCCTGCTCAATTTCCAGTCACACCCGCTGTGTATCCAGTCACTCCCGCTCATTATCCTTTCACTTCTCTCATTATCCAGTCACTCCTGCTCAGTATCCAACCACTCCCGCTCAGTATCCAGTCACTCCCGCTCAGTATCCAGTCACTCCTGCTCAGTATCCAATCACTCCCTCTCAGTATCCAATCACTCCTGCTCAGTATCCAGTCACTCTGACTCAGTATGCAGTCACACCTGCTCAGTATCCAGTCACTCCCGCTCAGTATCCAGTCACTCCTGCACAGTATCCAGTCACTCCAGCTCAGTATCTTGTCACTCACGCTCAGGATCGAGTCACCCCTGCTCAGTATCCAGTCACTCCTGCTCAGTAGCCAATCACTCCCGCTCAGTATCCAGTCAATTCTGCTCAGTATCCAGTCACTCCTGCTCAGTATCCAGTCACTCCTGCTCAGTATCCAGTCACTCCTGCTCAGTAGCCAATCACTCCCGCTCAGTATCCAGTCAATTCTGCTCAGTATCCAATCACTCCTTCAAAGTATCCAGTCACTCCTGCTCAGTGTCCAATCACTCCTGCGCAGTATCCAGTAATTCCCGCTCAGTATCCTATCACTTTTGCTCAGTATCCTATCACTATCGCTCCTTATCCAGTCACCCCTTCTCAGTATCCTGTCACTCCTGCTCTGGATCCAGTCACACCTGCTCAGTATCCAGTCATTGCCGCTCAGTATCCTATCACTTTCACTCATTATCCAGTCACTCCTTCTCAGTGTCCAATCACTCCTGCTCAGAATCCAGTCACTCCTTCTCAGTATCCTATCACTCCTGCTCAGTATCCAGGCACTCCCACTCAGTATCCTGTCACTCCTGCTCAGTATCCTGTCACTGCTTCTCAGTATCCAGGCAATCCCGCTCAGTATTTTGGCACTCCTGCTCAGTATCCAGTCACTCCGGCTCAGTATCTTGTCACTCACACTCAGGATCCAGTCACTCCTGCTCAGTATCCAGTCGCTCCTGCTCAGTATCCAATCACTCCCGCTCAGTATCCAGTCAATCCTGCTCAGTATCCAGTCACTCCTGCTCAGTATCCAGTCACTCCTGCTCAGTATGCAGTCACTTCCGCTTAGTATCCAGTCACTCCCGCTCAGTATCCGGTCACTCCCGCTCAGTATCCTATCACTTTCGCTCGTTATCCAGTCACTCCTGCTCAATTTCCAATCACTCCCGCTCATTATCCTTTCACTTCTCTCAGTATCCAGTCACTCCTGCTCAGTATCCAACCACTCCCGCTCAGTATCCAGTCACTCCCGCTCAGTATCCAGTCACTCCTGCTCAGTATCCAAACACTCCCGCTCAGTATCCAGTCACTCCAGCTCAGTATCCAATCAATCCTGCTCAGTATCTAGTCACTCCCGCTCAGTATCCAATCACGCCTGCTCAGTATCCAGTCCCTCCTGCTCAGTACCCAATCACTCCCACTCAGTACCCTGTCACTGCAGCTCAGTATCCAATCACGCCTGCTCAGTATCCAGTCACTCCTGCTCAGTATTCAATCACTCCTGCTAAGTATCCAGTCACTCCTGCTCAGTATCCAATCACTCCCGCTCAGAATCCAGTCACTCCTGCTCAGTATCCAATCACTCCCGCTCAGAATCCAGTCACTCCTGCTCAGTATCATATCACGCCCACTCAGTATCCAGTCACTGCTGCTCAGTATCCAAGCACTCCCACTCAGTACACTGTCACTCCCACTCAGTATCCCGTCACACCTGCTCAGTATCCAGTCACACCTGCTCAGTATGCAGTCACTCCCGTTCAATATCCAGTCACTCCTGCTCAGTATCCAGTCACTCCTGCTCAGTAACCAATTACTCCTGCTCAGTATCCAGTCACAGCTACTCAGTAACCAGTTACTCCTGCTGGGTATCCAGACATTCCTTCTCAGTATCCAATCACTCCCGTTCAGTATCCAGTCACTCCTGCACAGTCTCCAGTCACTCCGGCTCAGTATCTAGTCACTCCCGCTCAGGATCCAGTCACTCCTGTTCAGTATCCAGTCACTCTGGCTCAGTATCCAGTCACTCCTGCACAGTATCCAATCACTGCTGCTCAGTATCCAGTCCCTCCTGCTCAATACCCAATCACTCCCACTCAGTATCCAATCACTCCCGCTCAGTATCCAATCACTCCTGCTCAGTATCTAGTCACTCCCGCTCAGTATCCAGTCACTCCTGCTCAGTATCCAATCACTCCCGCTCAGTATCCAGTCACTCCCACTCAGTATCCAGTCACTCCTGCTCAGTATCCAGTCACACCCATTCAGCATCCAGTCACTCCCGCTCAGTATCCAGTCACACCTCCTCAGTGTCCAGTCACACCTTCTCAGTATGCAGTCACTCCCGTTCAATATCCAGTCACTCCTTCTCAGTATCCAGTCACTTCTGCTCAGTATCATATCACTCCCACTCAGTATCCATTCACTGCTGCTCAGTATCCAAGCACTCCCACTCAGTATGCAGTCCCTCCGTCTCAGTATCCAGTCACTCCTGCTCAGTATCCAGTCACTCCTCCTCAGCATCCAATCACTCCTGCTCGGTATCCCGTCGCTCCTGCTCAGGATCCAATAAGTCCTGCTCAGTATCTAGTCACTCCTGCTCAGTATCCAATCAGTCCTGCTCTGTATCCAGTCACTCCCGATCAGTATCCTATCACTTTCGCTCATTATCCTATCACTTTCGCTCATTATCCAGTCAATACTGCTCAGTGTCCAATCACTCCTGCTCAGTATCCTGTCACTCCCGCTCAGTATCCTGTCACTCCTGTCCAGTATCCTGTCACTCCTGCTCAGTATCGAGGCACTCCCGCTCAGTATCCTGGCACTCCTGCTCAGTATCTAGTCACTCCGGCTCAGTATCTAGTCACTCCTGCTCAGTATCCAGTCACTCTGGCTCAGTATCCAGTCACTCCGGCTCAGTATCCAGTCACGCCCGCTCAGTATCCAATCACTCCTGCTCAGTATCCAGTCAATTCAATTCAAATCGCTTTATTGGCATGATAAGGTACATCTTATGTTGCCAAAGCATCGAAATACATTTATGGTTGAACACATAAATGTAGATCTATTCATACAGTGTATAAACAGATATATCCCTGAGTGTATAAATATACATTCGTATAATTTGTATATACTTTTTTCTTAGGTTTACTGGTTGTCCCTCTGTTTATGGCAAGCTGTAACATAGTGTGCCGCTAAGGTTACACAGTTTCTCTGTTCCCCTAGTAGGTATGGGAGTTTTTGGTCGTCCCGCTCCCGCTCAGTATCCAATTACTCCTGCTCAGTATCCAATCACTCCCACTCAGTATCCAGCCACTCCTGCTCAGTGTCCAATCACTCTTGCTCAGTAACCAATTACTTCTGCTCAGTATCCAGTCACAGCTGCTCAGTAACCAATTACTCCTGCTGGGTATCCAGACATTCCTTCTCAGTATCCAATCGCTCCCGTTCAGTATCCAGTCACTCCTGCACAGTCTCCAATCACTCTTGTTCCGTATCCAGTCACTCCTGCTCAGTATCCAATCACTACCGCTCAGTATTTAATCACTCCGGCTCAGTATCTAGTCACTCCCGCTCAGGATCCAGTCACTCCGGCTCAGTATCCAATCACTTCCGCTCAGTATCCAGTCACTCCTGCTCAGTATCCAGTCAGTCCTGCTCAGTATCCAGTCACTCCTGCTCAGTATCCCGTCAATCCCGCTCAGTATCCAATCACTCCCGCTCAGTAACCAATCACTCCAGCTCAGTAGCCAGTCACTCCCGCTCAGGATCCAATCATTCCTGCACAGAATCCAGACACTCCCACTCATTATCCAATCACTCCCGCTCAGTATCCAATCACTACTGCTCAGTTTCTAATCACTCCTACACAGCATCCAGTCACTCCTGCTCAGTCTCCAATCACTCCTGCACAAAATCCAGACACCCCCGCTTAGTATCAATTCACTCCTGCTCAGTATCCAGTCACTCCTTCTCTGTATCCAGTCACTCCTGCTCAGTATCCAGTCAATCCCGCTCAGTATCTAAGCACTCCTGCTCAGTATCCAGTCACTCCCGCTCAGTATCCAATCACTCCTGCGCAGTATCCAATCACTCCCGCTTAGTATCCAGTCACTCCTGCTCAGTATCCAATCACTCCTGCTCAGTATCCAGTCACTCCCGCTCAGTATCCAGTCACTCCTGCACAGTATCCAGTCACTCCAGCTCAGTATCTTGTCACTCACGCTCAGGATCGAGTCACTCCTGCTCAGTATCCAGTCACTCCTGCTCAGTATCCAATCACTCCCGCTCAGTATCCAGTCAATTCTGCTCAGTATCCAGTCACTCCTGCTCAGTATCCAGTCACTCCTGCTCAGTATGCAGTCACTCCCGCTCAGTATCCAGTCACTCCCGCTCAGTATCCAGTCACTCCCGCTCAGTATCCGGTCACTCCCGCTCAGTATCCTATCACTTTTGCTCATTATCCAGTCACTCCTGCTCAGTGTCCAATCACTCCTGCGCAGTATCCAGTAATTCCCGCTCAGTATCCTATCACTTTTGCTCAGTATCCTATCACTATCGCTCCTTATCCAGTCACCCTTTCTCAGTATCCAGTCACTCCTGCTCTGGATCCAGTCACACCTGCTCAGTATCCAGTCATTGCCACTCAGTATCCTATCACTTTCACTCATTATCCAGTCACTCCTTCTCAGTGTCCAATCACTCCTGCTCACAATCCAGTCACTCCTTCTCAGTATCCTATCACTCCTGCTCAGTATCCAGGCACTCCCACTCAGTATCCTGTCACTCCTGCTCAGTATCCTGTCACTCCTTCTCAGTATCCAGGCAATCCCGCTCAGTATTTTGGCACTCCTGCTCAGTATCCAGTCACTCCGGCTCAGTATCTAGTCACTCCCGCTCAGTATCCAGTCACTCTGTCTCAGTATTCAGTCACTCCTGCCCAGTATCCAGTCACTCCTGCTCAGTATCCAATCATTCCCGCTCAGTATTGTAGGGGGGCATCTATTACCTGGTTTATGGTAACATACCTGGCCAGCAGCCTTTTTGCCTGCTGCACTGTAAACCAATTTTAACAGCGGTTCCGAATCGCTACCCCACCTTTCAGTTCTGACTGGAGGACTTACAATTAATGATGTTAAAGCGGACAATTGGTTTGGATATGAGCAAAGTCAAAATTTATTAAACTAAAGAACCATAATCAAATATAAACTGTACCACACGAACACAGTAAATGCAGTAAAAGTATATAACAAGGGAGTACAGATGGCAAAAAGAGGGATACAATGGGTACAATGTTATTTAAACAATCTTAGCAATTCCCTTAAATCACCACCCCAAACTCCTTGCTAGGTTGTCTTGTTGAGGAGTCAGAACACTCTGCTCACCTGTGGTCCAGCGAAGTAAAAAGAGGCCAGATAGCTTCTCAGTACCTGTGTGCTGCTGCCGTTCTGTCTGGAAAAATTCCCGCCTAAAGTTCCAGTACACAAACAAAAGGACTGTGATTGGTTGCTGAATTGCTTGTTTAAACATAGCCAGCCATAATCGGCCTTGGGTCAAGTGGGCAACTCCTGACCTCCCTGGTTTGATTGACAGGTCTTTCATGCTCCTGCCGTTCTGTCTGGCCAGTACACAAAAAAAGGACTGTGATTGGCTGCTGAATCATAGCCAGCCATAATCGGCCTTGGGTCAAGTGGGCAACTCCTGACCTCCCTGGTTTGATTGACAGGTCTTTCACACAAACACATTACAAGCTGTAAACCTCTGTGTTTGACCGGGCTCAAAAGCACAAGCCTTAATCAAGATGTTCCTTCTCAATGTGTGTGAATACTTCCACGAATTTCCTCGACTCCGTTGTAGTCCAGCCCAGCAGTCTTTCATGGCTCTGAGCATGCTTCAAAACAGTGATCTGACCCAGAGGCAATTCAAAACACATAAATCTTCATCCACGATGTGGACCAATGTTTCTCTTGTTTTCAGGGGAATTTTGCGAAACTCCTACAGTATCCAGTCACTCCTGCTCAGTATCCTGGCACTCCTGCTCAGTATCCAGTCACTCCGGCTCAGTATCTAGTCACTCCTGCTCAGTATCCAGTCACTCTGGCTCAGTATCCAGTCACTCCAACTCAGTATCCAATTACACCTGCTCAGTATCCAGTCACTCCCGCTCAGTATCCAGTCACTCCTGCTCAGTATCCAGTCACTCCCGCTCAGTATCCAGTCACTCCTGCTCAGTATCCAGTCACTCCTTCTGCGCATCCAGTCACTCCTGCTCAGTATCCAGTCACTCCCGTTCAGTATCCAGTCACTCATGCTCAGTATCTTGTCATTCCCGCTCAGTATCCAGTCACTCTGGCTCAGTATCCAGTCACTCCAACTCAGTATCCAATTACACCTGCTCAGTATGCAGTCACTCCCGCTCAGTATCCAGCCACTCCTGCTCAGTATCCAGTCACTCCTGCTCAGTATCCAGTCACTCCTTCTGCGCATCCAGTCACTCCTGCTCAGTATCTTGTCATTCCCGCTCAGTATCCTGTCACTCCTGCTCAGTATCCGGTCACTCCTTCTCAGTATCCTGTCACTCCCGCTCAGTATCCAGTCACTCCTGCTCAGTATCCAATCACTCCTGCTCAGTATCCAGTCACTCCCCTGCCCTTCTGTACAGTGGGGCGGTCAGGGACAATTTTCCTGTGATTCGTGTCCAGTGATGGCTTCTTCCCCAGGTGCAAAGCAATGGAAATTTGGTGGCGGCGCCAAGTCTCCATCCCTTTTGTATTTCCCTTGCACCTTTGAGGTTTCCCCTTGGGCAGGCCCAAATGCTAATACATTCATTGGGTGCCAGGGTTCAACGGTCACCCAAATCAGGCAGGAGTGAAGTCACCACCCCTCCCCTCCCAATTTCCACTTGGAGAGAGAGAGGACTGAGTGGAGCAGCACCCACAATTAGCAGGACTTAGTCCTTGTGTCCATCACCCCCCCGTCCCTCCAACTTAGATCGCAGGAGCTGACAGGTGCAGGCAGCGAGGCTGTGTAGGGCTCTATTTTGAACCAGCAGCCTGAAGGTCCAAAAGAATGTGGCCATTACTGCCACAGGATTTCAGGAGCAGAGAGTGAAGTTTTTTTTAATTCATTCATGGGATGTGGGTGTCGCTGGTAAGGCCAGCATTTATTGCCCATCCCTTGTTACCCTTGAGAAGGTGGTGGTGAGCCACCTTCATGAAATGCTGCAGTCCGTTTGGTGAAGGTGCTCCCACAGTGTTGTTAGGGAGGGAGTTCCAGGATTTTTGATTCAGCGACAATGAAGGATCGGCGATGTATTTCCAAGTCAGGATGGTGTGTGGGTTGGAGGGGAACTTGGAGGTGGTGGTGTTCCCATGCGCCTACTGCCGTTGTCCTTCTAGGTGGTAGAGGTCGCGGGTTTGGGAGGTGCTGCCGGAGAAGCCTTGACGAGTTGCTGCAGTGCATCTTGTAGATGGTACACACTGCAGCCACGGTACGCTGGTGGTGGATGGAGTGAATGTTTAAGGTGGTGGATGGGGTGCCAATCAAGCAGACTGCTTTGTCCTGGATGGTGACAAGCTTCTTGAGTGTTGTTGGAGCTGCACTCAACCAGTCAAGTGGAGAGTATTCCATCACACTCCTGACTTGTGCCTTGTAGATGGTGGAAAAGCTTTGGGGCGTCAGGAAATGAGTCACTCACCGCAGAATATCCAGCCTCTGACCTGCCCTTATAGCCACAGTATTTATGCGGCTGGTCCATGGTGACCCCCCAGGATATTGATGGTGGAGATTCAGTGATGGAGCGGACCTGAGCAGGAGCAGGTAGTGCAGGAGTCCCCTGAGTGCATCTCACTCTCTAACCTGTATTAAATACTGGTGAGGGCGATGGTTCCTCTGGGGTGTACAACCAGAGCCAAGTCCACAGACCACGGGTAGCCCAGCTGTACAGCGGGGGAGGAGGAAGATAGAGGAAGCAATAGTGGTAGGGGATTCAATAGTTAGGGGAGCAGACAGGCATTTCTGCGGCTGCAGACATGACTCCAGGATGGTATGTTGCCTCCCTGATGCCAGGATCAAGGATGTCACTGAACGGCTGCAGAACATTCTGAGGGGGGAGGGTGAACAGCCAAAGGTTGTGGTCCATATCGATACCAACGATATAGGTAGAAAGATGGATGAGGTCCTGCAGGCAGATTTCAGGGAGCTAGGAGAGAGATTAAAAAGCAGCACCTCAAAGGCAGTAATTTACAGATGACTCCCAGTGCCACGCGCGAGTGAGTATAGAAATAGGAGGATAGAGCAGGTGAATGTGTGGCTGGAGAGATGGTGCAGGAGGGAGGGCTTCAGATTCCTGGGACATTGGGGACGGTTCTGGGGGAGGTGGGACCTGTACAGGCCGGACGGGTTGCACCTCAACAGGGCCGGAACTAATATCCTCACTGGGAGGTTTGCTAGTGCTGTTGGGGAGGGTTTAAACTAAGTTGGCAGGGGGATGGGCACCAAGATGTAGCATTAGAAAGGGGAAATAAAGGGCACAAAGGATTGGGAGAGGCAGAGAGCACTAAAGCAAGAAATAGTAAGGTATTAGGTGGGGTCAGACTAAGAGAGAACACAGGATGCTCTAAGTTAGGATTACAGTGTATGTGTGTAAATGCACGAAGTGTGGTAAATAAGGTTGGTGAGCTGCAGGCACAAATAGACACATGGGAATATGATGCTGTGGCGATAATGGAGACCTGGCTCAAAAAAGGGCAGGATTGGGTATTAAATATGCCTGGATTTAAGAGGGGAGAAATTAAGTATCGCCCCGTTTGGGGCGAGATTATCAGCCGTGCGCAAAGTTTAGCACCTGGCGCTAATTATCGCCTTCGACTGCAAACTTGGCTTTTATCACCCCAGGAGGTGATTGGGGCGCTAAATCAGGTGCTACATACCTGTCTTAAGGTGCAAAGGCCGAGGAGCGAGGCACTAACTCAGAGCGCGGGCGCAGTGCAGGTGGTGTCAGTTAACGATGGAAGACAGACACACTGGCGCCGGACAGTTCTTAAAGGGGAGGGTCGATCTTGCTCTCCAGCCACACCCTGCTCATTGGAGCCTTGAATCTCGGCCTGGAGAGACCTGTGCCTAAATCTTTCAGCCAAGGACTATGGAGAGGGTGAGAGAAGGAGCTCAGCACTTTAGCGAGTGGGCCTTGGAGGCTCTGGTTGTCGCAGTGGAGCGCAGAAGATCTATACTCTTCCCTAAGAGTGGCAGGAGGCCTTTGCCGCGTGAGTACAGAAGAGTGTGGAGGGAGGTGGCTCAGAACGTCTCCTCCAGGAGAATGGTGGCCAGGATCCATATACAATGTAGAAAAAAGTTCAACGACCTCACTCGTGTCATCAGGGTGAGTGGCTTTTTTTCAATACCTCTCCATCCCTCCATCTCAAACTCACTCTATGGCCAGAGGGTCTTAAAACCCTAATGCCCAACACTCATCCAACACCTATGGCCCTCTCATGAAACACACATGCACATTCCACACTTTGCATACAGTAAGGGCTATTCACCTATGGGAGGCACATCAGGCAAGACCATGGCTGCATACAGTAAGGGCTATTTAACTATGGGAGGCACATCAGACAAGATCATGGCTGCATACAGTAAGGGCTATTTAACTATGGGAGGCACATCAGGCAAGACTATGGCTGCATACATTAAGGGCTATTCAATTATGGGAGGCACATCAGGCAAGACCATGGCTGTATATTTACTCAGACGCCGTCCTTTTTATTGCAGGCCAAGCTATCTCATAATAGGAGACAGCAGCAATGGATGGGTGGAGGGCGGCCTCAGCTGCAACCCCTCAGCGATCTTAAGGCGCGTGTCCACAGGATTGTGGCAAGCCAGGTGATCGGTCCTGTCGCCCTGGAGAGGCCGACCCCGTTCTGGACAGCAATGGTAAGGTCATCACCTTTTTGTCCTCTCTCCTTCCCCTTGTCCCTCACAACACCAGCCTTTGATACTTTCAATCCAACTTACTAAATCGCTGCACTCATTCCTCCCTTACTGCCCCCCTGTACTCACGTAAAAGCCACTCTTGTACCTCCCTGCTTTCAGATGGTGATTCACCAGCTGAGGAGACGGGCCCTCAAGCTGCCAGTGGGAGTGAAGCTGCAGGCGAGGAGGAAGAGGAAGCCGGAGCATCAGCACCACCCTCTCCCAAGGAAGCCCATGCCCACACTGGAAACACGCCTTCCCTGGAGGGGAGCAGGGGGGAAGGGTCTGATGATGGTGAAGCTCCGGGACCCAGTGGGCTGCAGCAATGCAATGGGTGTAGGGAAGCTCGGGGGCACTTCTCCCTGGAGGGAGAGTAGACCAGTGAGTCCTGCTGCACTGGACGCAGAGGAGGAGCGGCTCATCACTGAAATAAACACCCAGGCAGTGGACATGCACACTGAGCTCATGGGTGCAGTGGGAAGTGTGCCCGAATGCATTGAATCACTGGCAAGGAGTGTGGAGCACTTCGCAGTAGCACAGGCGGATGCCACGCTAAAGCTTTGTGCTGCAATTCAATCACTGGCTGCCATGACCCCATCTCAGACTGCTCTCATGCAAACTCAGATTGAGGCCACGCAAGCATTGACTGCTGCCATCATCGCTGTTTCGGAAACATTTCCCTGGGGCCCTCACCGCGCCGCAGCAGGCCAACAATCTGTGCTCTAGCAGATTGCTCCGGATGCTGCTGTGCTGCCCCGTGGGAGTGCCAGTGTGTCGGTCGAGCAGGGAGTTGCTGTCCTCTCTCAAGATGACAGCATTCCTGCTGCCACCACTGTCAATTCCCCATTGCACTTGCCACCGCCTGTAGACCAGACTGCTGCCGCCCATGCAGAGTTGGTGCAGTCTGCAGCCAGGCCCTGTTCAGAGGCCAGTTGGCCCTCCTCTGTCTGGCCATGATTGCCACTCTCTCTCTGCGTCTCTGTGGCCTCTGATTCTGCAGGCGCAGCACGATGCCCCGAGTCAGTGCAGCCCCCATAGTCTCTTGGCAATCAAAGTAATGAAGGTCAAAAACAAAAGTACCTGCAAAGATATGCTCAGTAGCCAAAACTACTTCACACAGCATTGACTCTATGCAGAAGTCTCTCCTTCTCTCTCTCAGAATCTCTCCCACTGTCAGAATGAGTGGTGCAAAAATGTCTACCACAGAAAAAGCCAGGAAGAGGCCGCCTTTAAATAGCGCCCCCACAGCCCCACACCAACTGGGAAACGTTCCACTCTACCTGTCGTTCCTTGCGCCAGGCGGAAAGGAGGGGGGCGCCACTCAATATCCGGTCTGGGGCACCACAAGGGCGTTGCATGATCAAATGACGTCAAGATCTGCGTGTGCAGGAGATCGGGCGGCATTGTTTAGCGCCGCTGCAAAATGTCTGGTCAATTTCACGAGCGGCGCAGACATCGCCGTGCCCGGGCGCTAGTTCCTTTGTGCCCCATTAGCGCCCTCTTAAGGTGCTAACGGGAGGCGCAAACCAACTGAATTTTTCCCCCGAGGTGTTCAGGAAAGATAGGGAAGAAAAGATAGGAGGTGGTGGGGCAGCATTGGTTAAGGAGAATGTTACAGTGCTGGAGAGAGAGGATGTCCTGGAGGGGTCAAAGACAGAATCTATTTGGTTAGAGTTAAGAAATAATAGAGGTGCCATTACACTACTAGGCATATTCTATACTAGTGGGAAAAATATGGAGGAGCAAATTTGCAGTGAAATTACAGAGAGGTGCAAGAACTATTGGGGCAGTAATTCCTCCCCAAACGCGTGAGTACGGAAGGGGTACTCATGCGTCTGGCCGGAGGAAATGCCGGTTTTCAGCATGCACAGCGCATGCGCTGAAAACCGGCATTTCCTCTCCTCTAACCCAAGAGGTGAAGAGGCTAGTGCGTGCACTGTAGGGGGCAGCGCGTGCGACTTGGATTTCCTCTGTTTTGGGGGATTTGCGCATGTCTAAAGGCCTCCGGTCTTTACGCTTGTAAAAAGCACACGTAAGTATTTATTTTTTACAGGTAAGTGGTGTTTTAGTGCAATATAGAATTTTTTTTTCCACAGGTTTATTATTTTAAAGAATCTACAATAAGGTAAGTTTAGTTTTAGACCCTTTTTATTAAAAATTTATTTTTATCAAAAAAAAATTATTGTTTAAATTTTTTTTTAACTTATTTATACTTAATTTAATGATTGGGATGTTTTTTAAAATTTTATTTAAAGTTTAAGTAGTGTTTTGGGGTGCAGTACTTCTCATGAGTTTGACAGTTCTTACTCTCAAACTTATGAATGAAGTTTCCCCTCCCCTGATTGGCTGAACAGTGCTCACCTGATCCCAGCCGGCACATCGCACTAACTACGCCGCTGGGTCAGTTTAGCACAGCGCGCCGACATCAGAACCTGGCCACTGACAGGAAATCCACTGCGGGCCAGGTTTCAGATGTCGGCGCGCCGGGTAAGTGCACATTGGGGGCTTGCACGCGCGGCAAGCCCCCGACACCAAGTTCTGGGCCATAGAGTAGTGAAAATGGGGGACTTCAACTATTCTAATATTGACTGGGATAGTAATTTTGTAAAGGGCAGAGAGAGGGAAGAATTTCTGAAGTGTGTTCAGGAGAACTTTCTTGATCAGTATGTTTCCGGCCCAATGAGGAAGGAGGCATTTCTGGATCTGGTTCTGGGGAATTAGGTGGGTCAAGTAGAGCAAGCATCCGTAGGTAAACATTTAGGGAACAGTGATCATAGTATCATAAGATTTAGATTAGCTATGGAAAAGGACAGGGAGCAATCTAGATTAAAAATACTTAATTGGAGGAAGTTCAATTTCATTGGGATGAGAACGGATCTGGCCCGGGTAAATTGGGATCAAAGATTGGCAGGCAAAACTGTAATCGAACAATGGGCTGCCTTTAAAGAGGAAATAGTTCGCGTCCAGTCGAGGTACATTCCCACGAGGGGGAAAGGTAGGGCAACTAAAGTCAGAGCTCCCTCGATGACGAAAGAGATAGAGAGTAAGATGAAGCAGAAAAAGGGGACATATGACAGATGTCAGGCTGAGAATACATCTGAGAAACAAGCTGAATATAGAAAGTTCAGGGGGAAGTGAAAAAGAATATAAGAGGGGCAAAGAGAGGGTATGAGAATAGAATGGTAGCCAACATAAAAGGTAATCCAAAAGTCTTCTATAGGCATATAAATAGTAAACAGGTAGTAAGAGGAGGGGTGGGGCCGATTAGGGACCAAAAAGGAGACCTACACATGGAGGCAGAGGGTATGGCTGAGGTACTAAATGAATACTTTGCATCTGTCTTCATCAAGGAAGAAGATGCTGCCATAGACATAGTGAAGGAGGAGGTAGAGAAGATACTGGATGGGATAAAAATTGATAAAGAGAAGGTACTAGAAAGGCTGGCTGTACTTAAAGTGGATAAGTCACCAGGACCAGATGGGATGCATCCTAGGATGCTGAGGGAGGTTAAGGTGGCAATCACGGAGGTACTGGCTGTTGTGTATGTAATATGTGTGCTACTTTGAACCTATGGACAGGACTGCACTACTTGTAGGGCGTAGTGATACGCAGTACCACTCCTGGCCATAGGGGTATAAATAGTACTGTGGGTACTGATCTCCCCTCAGTTCCCGCCTGTGGGCATGAAGTAAAGACCTACGTGTAGTCCCTACCTCCAACCAGTAAAGACCTGTTTTATTGTTACTGATTAAGTCTGAGTATTAATTACTTGAACAACTCACAGATTTAACACTGGCGACGAGTCTGATTCGGACCCTGCGGCAGTCACTCCACGGCAGCTTCGTCCACAGCCAGGACGTTGCAGAGAGGTTTCCACCCTCTCCACCCCACTGGAAGACATCCTGACCTCGGAGCCTCCATCGGCGACCGTCAGCTTCTTCTCCAGCTTGGTGGTGGGTAAGCCGTTGTCTGAGCCGGGCAGCGACGCGACAGGCAGTCGACCGCGTTGGCCGCACGAACGGGGCTGGGGGAGCTGGAGGAATAGGGCGCGAGAGCCGCTTCGAGCGGGAGGCGTTTCAACAGAGCGATCGCATCTCCTGATAAGAGCCGAGAGCCGCTTCGCGATCCAGCGATCGCATCCGCTGATAAGGGCCGCACTCGGGCGATCGCGGCGAAGATAAGGGCCGCACTCGGGGGCTGAAGGGAGACGGCGTCGGGGGACGGGTGAAGACCGCCAAGCGCGGGAAAACCGCCATTTTGTGGGCGGAGGACGACGGCAAGAGCGGGAAGCCGCCATCTTTGATAACAAGTAAAGAAAATAAAATCTGAGAAATTGCAAATCTACAATGTCTAAACACGGGAATATTAGCACCTTTGATAGTGACCTCGAAGATTGGGCCATATATGTTGAAAGAGTAAAAAATTATTGTAAGGCCAATAAAATTCGTGACCAAGATAAAGCTCTAACATTATTAAATTTAATGGGTGCGAAGACATACGGGCAATTGAAACACCTGTTATCACCAGATGAACCGGCGGATAAGACGTTCGATGAGATTGTTACTGTCCTGAAAGATCATCTAAACCCCACGCCGCTGATGCTAGCGGAACGATTTAAATTTTATGACAGAAGGCAGCTACAGCATGAAAGCAATGCTGAATATTTGCTGGAATTGCGTAAATTAGCGAAATATTGCCAGTTTGGAACGGGACTGACAGAGGCACTTCGAGACAAATTTGTGTGTGGTTTATTTAAACAGGATACACAAAAGCGACTGCTCGAGGAGAATGAGCTGACGCTTGAGAAGGCGGTCACTATGGCAGCAGCACACGAAGCCGCAGCGAGAGGCACGGCAGTAATGCAGCTACGGTCACCGGAGCTCAGTGCACACAAATTGGGTGTGAGTTCTGGCAAATGTTATCGTTGTGGAAAGACAACGCATGATCAGAACCAGTGTTGGTTTAAAAACCAAGAATGTAGAACTTGTGGTAGGCTTGGACATATAGCTAGAGTATGCAGGTCAGCGAAGAAGACCAGCAACAAGAAGTCACCGCAAGGAAAATACGCAAAGGTACACAAGGTGACCGAACAGGAGTCCGATTCAGACGCTAGCAGTAATGAACTGGCTAGCTTAAGAGTACTCAACGCTGGTAAGGGTGCAGACCTCCAGACAATTTGGGTCACTCTTCAGATAGAAGGAGTCCAAGTAAAACTGGAATTGGACACTGGATCGGCATTGACGGTCATAAATAAGAAAGATTACGGAAAGTTATTCCAACATATTCCCCTACAGTATACGGGGATTATATTGGAAACATACACGGGGCAAAGAGTGTACCCCATCGGGAAAATAGAGGTTGCAGTGGTCCACAAGGGCGAAGACAGTCAAATAATGGACTTATATGTGATATCTGAAGGAGGTCCTCCACTACTAGGACGGGAGTGGATTAGGAAAATGAATATGGACTGGCATTTCCTACAAACAATAACGAGTGTGAACTCGGTGAAGATAGTCGGCCCAGACTCTGGAACGGATGATGGTAAGCCCAACTCAGGTGCAAAAGACAAAGTTTCAGCACAGAATTCCACTGAGCAACAACAACATAGTTTAACTGTGGATTCTAAGTCTGGCAAGTCTACTGATGTGCCCATTTCTGAGGGACACCGGGCTCGAACTCAACTCCATTTCAAACTACAACAGCAATTAGAACAAATGCTTCGCCGTTTTGAGCAAGAGTTGAATGCAACGAAAGAGTTCTTTGATATAGAGTTGGAGAATCTGGAAAGACAACAGAAGCAGCTGATGGAGAAAATGGAGCAGGAGCACACAAAACGTCTGATGTCAGAGGAGTTAACGGTCAGCCAACTCCTGCATATGCTGAAGGACAGGACTCTGAAATGGGAAAAACTTGAACACGAACTTCAATATTCAAACGAAAGGGGTTCGGAGCTCTCAAAGGTTATTGGAAGAGCTGAGGTGGCAACACAGACTGAGATGACTGCAACAGAGCAGCCCTTGGATGCCAAAAGTACGCTGACTCACGTCAACGTAGAACAACAGACCGCTGAAACAGCTGCTCTGGTAGAGGGATTGAATAGTCCGATCAATCAATCTCCAAAAGAAGTTGAAGTAGTAAAATCTCAAATGAGGTCATTAGTAAACGACTTGCTGAAAGCCCAGAAAAAGCTGGATGAAGAGGTACGCATGAAGAAGTTTCTTCAGGAAAGATGTCTGGACTTGGAACAAAAGCTGGCTAACGCCCAGCTGGGTATGGAGGAAATAGAAGACCCTCTCGCTGGCCTAGATCAGGACGACACCGAATATTACTATGTCCTGTCCTGCCCAACTTGTAACTTCGACTCCCACCATACAGAAACCATGGAGGAGCACCGAAAGTCTACGGAACATCGGGAGAAGGTGGCTCTACTACGGAAAAAGGAGGAAGAGAAGGAGGAACTGCGCATGCAGCTGGCAGCTGACAGTGGAGCCCAGAGAGTCTCCAAGAAGCAGAAAAGGAAAAGTCGAAACAGAAGATGACCCATCTGAACCATTATTACCTCTACCAGATCACACACGTGGTCCCTCCGAACGGAGCCAATTCAGTTCGGAAGTTCAAACTGTTAAATCCATGGAAGGACTATTGAATGAGTCACTCCAGCAACGTGAACCGACTACACCACAGAGATTGAATCTGTGAACTGTTTTCCGCAGAGACTGAATCTGTGATCTGTTTTGACATGAAGTTATCTATGTATCTATGTTATTCTGTTATGTAAACCTGAAGTTATATATGTATATATGTTATTACGTTATGTTAAATGGGGAGATGACTGTAAAGCTAGGAAGGGAGGAATGTTGTGTATGTAATATGTGTGCTACTTTGAACCTATGGACAGGACTGCACTACTTGTAGGGCGTAGTGATACGCAGTACCACTCCTGGCCATAGGGGTATAAATAGTACTGTGGGTACTGATCTCCCCTCAGTTCCCGCCTGTGGGCATGAAGTAAAGACCTACGTGTAGTCCCTACCTCCAACCAGTAAAGACCTGTTTTATTGTTACTGATTAAGTCTGAGTATTAATTACTTGAACAACTCACAGATTTAACACTGGCCATAATATTCCAATCCTCCATAGAAGCGGGGGTGGTGCCAGAGGACTGGAGAATTGCAAATGTTACACCATTATTCAAAAAAGTGTGTAAGGATAAACCCAGCAACTACAGGCCAGTCAGTTTAACCTCAATAGTGGGGAAGCTTTTAGAAACAATAATCAGGGACAAAATTAACAGTCACTTGGACAAGTGTGGATTAATTAAGGAAAGCCAGCACAAATTTGTTAAAGGCAAATCGTGTTTAACCAACTTGATTGAGTTTTTTGATAAGATACCAGAGAGGGTTGATGAGGGCAATGTGGTTGACGTGGTGTACATGGATTACCAAAAGGCGTTGATAAAGTGCCACATAATAGGCTTACCAGCAAAGTTAAAGCCCATGGAATAAAAGGGACAGTGGCAGCTTGGATACGAAATTGGCTAAGTGACAGGAAACAGAGTAGTGGTGAATGGTCGTTTTTCGGACTGGAGGAAGTTATACAGTGGTGTTCCCCAGGGGTCAGTACTAGGACTACTGCTTTTCTTGATACTGTATATATTAATGATTTGGACGTGGGTGTACAGGGCACAATTTCAAAATTTGCAGATGACACAAAACTTGGAAGTATAGTGAACAGTGAGGAGGAGAGTGATAGACTTTAGGAAGACATAGACAGACTGGTGAAATGGGCGGACACATGGCAGTTGAAATTTAACGTAGAAAAGTGTGAAGTGATATATTTTGGTAGGAAGAATGAAAAGAGGCAATATAAACTAAAGGGTACAATCCTAAAGGGGGTGCATGAAGAGAGAGACCTGTGTGCACAAATCATTGAAGGTGGCAGGGCAGGTTGAGAAAGCAGTTAAAAAGGCTTATGGGATCCTGGGCTGCATGAATAGAGGTATAGAGTACAAAAGTGTGGAAATTATGATAAATCTGTATAAAACACTGGTTCGGCCTCAACTGGAGTATTGTGTCCAATTCTGGGCACCACACTTAAGGAAGGATGTGAAGGCCTTAGAGAGGGTGCAGAAAAGATTTACAAGAATGATTGGAGAAGCTAGGGTTGTTCTCCTTGGAGCAGAGAAGATTGAGAGGAGATTTGATAGAGGTGTTCAAAATCATGAGGGGTCTGGACAGAGTAGATCGAGGGAAACTGTTGCCATTGACGGAAGGGTCAAGAACCAGAGGACACAGATTTAAGGTGATTGGCAAAAGAACCAGAGGCGACGTAAGAAGAAACTTTTTTACGTAGCGAATGGTTAAGATCTGGAATGCACTGCCTGAAAGGGTGGTGGAGGCAGATTCAAACATAGTTTTCAAAAGGGAGTTGGTTAAATATCTGAAAGAAAGAAATTTGCAGGGCTACGGGGAAGGGGCGGGGGAGTGGGAATAACTGAAGTGCTCTTGCAGAGAGCCGGCACAGGCTCAACGGGCCGAATGGCCTTCTTCCATGCTGTAACCATTCGATGATTCTATGAATGCCGTTGAATGTCAAGGGTTAGACTCTCTCTTGTTGGAGCTGGTCATTGCTTGGCAGTTGTGTGACGTGAATATTACTTGCCACTTTTCAGCCCAAGTCTGAATGTTGTCCAGGTCTTGCTGCTTCATTATCTGAGGAGTTGTGAATGGCACTGAACACTGTGCAATCATCAGCGAACATCCCCATTTCTGATCTTATGTTGGAGGGAAGATCATTGATGAAGCAGCTGAAGAAGCCTAGCACACTGGGAACCCCTGCAGCGATGTCCTGGAGCTGTGATGATTGACCACCAACCACCACAACCATCTTCCTTTGTGATAGGTATGACTCCAGCCAGTGGAGAGTTTTCCCCCCGATTCCCATTGACTTCAGTTTTACTAGGGCTCCTTGATGCCACGCTCGGTCAAATGCTGCCTTGATGTCAAGGGCAGTCTCTCTCACCTCACGCCTGGAATTCAGTTTCTTTGCCCATGTTTGGACCAAGGCTGTAATGAGGTCGGGAGCCGAGTGGTCCTGGCGGAACCCAAACTGGGCATCAGTGAGCAGGTTATTGGTGAGTAAGTGTCGCTTGATAGCATTGTCGACGACACTTTCCATCACTTTGCTGATGATTGAGAGTAGACTGATGAAGCAGCAATTGGCCGGGTTGGATTTAGAGTCATAGGCCTAGAAATTCACTATGGCCCCGCCAGCTGGCTAGCGCCCAAAAGTTAGCGCTGGGCGGGAAGCCTATAGCGATCGTCAGATATTCATTGTTAGTGCCCCAATTCGGAACCGGGCGCTATACCAGGGTGTGCCCGCCTCCGCTTGGGGCGCTGACACTGAATATCAGCGCTCTTGGCGCCGCTGCGCCAGCCGCTGCGGAGCGGCAGGCTGCGGTACTGCAGGCCTCCTCCTTCTCTTAAGGGGGAGCTGCCTGCAATGGGGAGATCGCCGCTGGATAGGGCCGGCAAATGAGCCCGGCACCACGGAGAAGTGCCGGGCTCGCGGAAAGCAGCCGGCAATGCCGCGGGGGGGGGGGGGGTGGAGGAGGCCGGGGAAGGAGGTACGGGCAGGCGGCCGCCGAAAAAGCAGCCGGCCACACCTTCCGCTTTAAAGCGCCCCACTAAGGCAGCAGGACGGCCCTGTTTTCTGGTCGCTGTTTGCAGCCGCTTCGGAGGAGGCGGCCGCAGCTAAATATGGGGATCGGTCCGGTTTCGGGGCGGAACCGGGGCACTGCGCACACCGATGACGTCATCGGTGCCGGCGCAGCGCTAATGGCTACCGCCGCCAATACCGCTGCGCTGAATATCTGCGCAAACTCATTTCTGGCGCAAAATCACTCTTTAGGCGTTAACTGGGCGCAAAGCTGGCAGCGCCTTAATGAATTTCTAGGCCATAGAGTCATAGAGTTATACAGCACAGAAAGAGGCCCTTTGGCCCATCGTTTCTGCGCCAGCCATCAAGCCCTGTCTATTCTAATCCCATTTTCCAGCACTTGGTCCATAGCCTTGTATGCTATGGCATTTCAAGTGCTCATCTAAATGCTAAATTTGTCCTGCTTTTTGTCCTGCAGTTTTCCACATTATTGGGTAGATGCCAATGTTGTAGTTGTACTGGAACAGCTTGGCTAGAGGTGCGGCGAGTTCTGGAGCACAAATCTTCAGCACTGCAGTAGGGATGTTGTCGGGGCCCATGGCCTTTGCTGTATCCAGTGCGCTCAGCCATTTCTTGATATCATGTGGAGTGAATCGAATTGGCTGAAGACTGGCTGCTGTGATGGTGGGGATCTCAGGAAGAGGCCGTGATGGATCATCCACCCGGCACACCTGGCTGAAGATGGTTGTAATTATTTCAGCCCCTCCCCACCCTGCATGCGCTGTGCAGGACTCCCCAACTGTCTTGATTAGAAACTCGTGCAACGTATGTACCCGAATTCCCAATATCAACCCCCAAAGTTGAAAATTACCCCTTCTACCTTTACATTTCAACCATATCTAGGCCAGGGCACCAGGATATATTTTTGAATGGAAGTTGTGCCTTCTCAGAATGGTACCGGGGTGAAAAGGGTTAAATTATGAGGACAGGTTACATAGACTCGGCTTGAATTCCCTGGAGTAGAGAAGATTAAAGGGTGATTGAATTGAGGTGTTGAAGATGATTAAAGGATTTGATAGGATGGATAGAGAGAAACTATTTCCTCTGGTGAGAGGAGTCCAGAACAAGGGGGAATAACCTTAAAATCAGAGCCAGGCCATTCAGGGTGATATCAGGAAGCACTTCCTGTTCCTGTGTTCCTTCTGATTCTGCTGCTGTATCTGGGTGGGTGGAGAGCCAAGCACTTGGGGCTGTGCCTGGGACGGAGGGATAGGTGGAGCATCTGGGAGATACTTCATAAACAGAACTAGTGCAATCAGCCTGATCCTGGGAAGGAGCAGAGGACAAGCGGAGTGTATAAAATGCCAGAGCTGGAAGTTTAACGGAGGGGGAGGGAAGGGAAATTAAAATGGCCTGATTCGTCCCTTGTGTCACATGGTTAGCTTGGACCAATACCGCATGACCACACTGGCCAGAGGGCAAATTCGGATTGGTTACCATCGTACATTATTACAGA
Organism: Somniosus microcephalus; assembly: GCF_052327205.1. Lineage (NCBI taxonomy): Eukaryota > Metazoa > Chordata > Chondrichthyes > Squaliformes > Somniosidae > Somniosus > Somniosus microcephalus. The sequence continues at coordinate 96,651,918 of NC_140997.1, forward strand.
GCCAAGATTTTTAATAATAGGTACAATTCATACTGATAAAATATTCATGCCAAGACTGATAACTGAATACATTCCAGCTCACCATGATACTAGCATCTTGCCTTGTCGCCAGAAGGAATAAAGAATTAATTAATAAAGCAGTAGATTCCAGCTGATGGACCCGACAACTTTAACATAATGGCCTGTGGTTGGTGATGTCGGATTGAAGTGTACTAAGTGAAGGACTCTTGATATGATTGCAGCTGGGCACACAGCTCAAGGAACATTGGACCCTTCTTTCACATTCCTGGGCAAAAGTGTGAGCTTTTCCTCCCCCCTCCCCCATGCTCACTTTTAGTAATTATGTTTCCCACTCTTGTGTGATGTTCAGTGGAGAAGAAATGTAAGTCTGAATTCTGTTGGAATATGGGAGTTCTTCCTCCTTTGTTCTCACTGGCCATTCTGACCAGTGCAGTTGAAGGTTGCAGTGGATGAATAAGATGGATAAATTCAGCATAAAGACTGCGGCAAATTGTTTTTAAAGATATATGAAAAAGTGGTGACGATTGGGTTTTTACGAAGATCAGTTGAGAACATGGCGGGAGATCAGAAGAACACTGCGGAAATTAAGTCTGCGTGCTCTCTCCGTCAACCTTTACCATTAAAAAAAATCATGTTTCCATATTTAAATGGCAGCTGCCTGTGCAAACTTGCCACACTCTTCCTCTAGTGGAGGTGCTGCCACCACTGGTAGTGTGGTGTAATTACAACATGACAAGCTTACATAGATAGTTCCCATTAGAAATATGGGCACAGGAATTGAAATGGAAATATAAAAATAAGGATAGACGGTATGACTTTATAAAAGAAACTGAACCCCTGAGGGGTCCAATTACACCCCCCCTCCTATTAACCCGGCTATGCCTGAAGACTGTGCTTGCCCTTGATTCGCTATGAAATCAACTTGCATTCTTATAAACTGTGGTCCATTTCTGTTAAGGCCGTACAATACAGAAATACTGCAACCACTGTATCTGTTACTGTTCAGAATGAACCAGTTGGTAAACTTTATATTGACAACTGTGCACAACGGAACCTCCATTTTCTGAAACTCAAATATTCGCCTTCCTGATTATCCACTAGTATTTTCACGGGTAAAAAGTAAGAGCCATAAATCATAGAATCATAGAATAGAATCATAGACATCTATGGCAAAGAAGGAGGCCATTCGGCCCATCATATCTGTGCCGGCTGACAAAGAGCTATCCAGCCTAATCGCACTTTCCAGCTCTTGGTCCGTAGCCTTGTAGGTTACAGCACTTCAAGTGCATATCCAAATACTTTTTAAATGTGATGAGGGTTTCTGCCTCTACCACCCTTTCAGGCAGTGAGTTCCAGACCCCCACCACCCTCTGAGTGAAAGAAGTTCTCCTCAACCTCCCTCTAATCATTCTACCAATTACTTTAAATCAATGCCCCCTGCTTTTTGACCTCTCTACTAAGGGAAATGGGTCCTTCCTGTTCAATCTATCTAGGCCCCTCATAATTTAATTATTTAGTCCTGGCAACATCCTCGTAAATTTCCTCTGTACCCTTGCTAGTGCATCTTTCCTGTAATGTGGTGACCAGAAATATACATAGTACTCCAGCTGTGTTCTTGTAGTGTATGTACCTTTAAGGGGAGAACTACTTTTTACAGCTCCTGTATACTGTAGTACCGGCAGTGACCACACCTGTATATAAACCCTGAGTAGGGATTTGTACTGTTAGTTTTAGAGTAACCCTCATCCAGTAAACACCTGTTGATTGTTCCTCTGCAGTCTCTATCGATTTATTGAAGGACACCATACATCAAGATTCACGGATTTAACATTGGCGACGAGTGGATTCAAACCTACCTGCAACTCTGCATCACCTCCCAGGGATTCGCTCCTGGAGAGCAGTGAAAGGGGAAGGCCGAGTCCAGAAGTGCGGGCGTCGACCATCCAGAAAGGACTTGAACATCGCAGAGGAGGCTGTGGAGAGCTGGGCTTGGTTCTCCAGTCGCGACGATCCAGCGCAGCGGGCTGGCAGCAGGCACAGCGCAGACCCTTCCCGGACAGCGGCGGCGGGAGCCGACCGACGGCACAGAAAAAGGCCGAGCAGCGTCGACGGGGTAAGAGAGAGGGTAAAGTGCACAGGGCGCAGCCGGGGTTGAAGACCGAGCGGCGTCAACGAGAGAGGGTAAAGCGCACAGGGCGCAGCCGGGGTTCAGGACCGAGTGGCGTCAACGAGAGAGGCGTGCAGGAAAATGCGCAGAGTGCAGCCAGTGTTCAAGGGCCGAGCAGCGTCCGCGGAGAAGAAGGGAGACGCCATTTTTTTTTAGCCGCAGCGGAGAAGAAGGGAGAGCGCGGGAAGAAAGGAAAGCGCGGGAGACGCCATTTTGAGCCAGCGGAGAAGAAGGGAGAGCGCGGGAGACGCCATTTTGAGCCGGTCTAACCACACCAAAAAAATAAATAAATAAATAATGCCAAAGAGTGGCAGTATCACAGCGTTCGACAATGAAGTCGAAGATTGGACGACATATGTCGAACGCATTGAAGTGTACTGCAAGGCGAGTGAAGTGCCAGATGACAAGAAAGCGCTGGTATTGTTGAATTCAATGGGTGCAAAAACGTATGGCTTACTGCGAAACCTAGTAACCCCAGAGAAACCAGCGGAAAAGAATTTTGAAAACATAGTGTCAATCCTACGGGACCACTTAAACCCCACACCGCTGCTGATAGCAGAAAGATTTAAGTTTCACAAAAGGAACCAGCATAAAGATGAAAGTAATGCTGAGTATTTAACGGAACTGCGCAAGCTATCGAAACACTGCCAGTTTGGAACGGGACTAGCAGATACTTTAAGGGACAAGTTCGTGTGTGGGCTTCAAAGTGAAGGAACCCAGAAACGGCTTCTATCAGAAAAGGATCTTACGCTGGACAAGGCTTTCAGCATGGCAGTATCACACGAAGCAGCAGCACGGGGCGCAGCTGAGATACAACGGAGACCGCAAGAATATGGCACAAATGAAATGGCATACGGAACAGTGAGGTGCTATCGCTGCGGCAGAACAACACACGACCATAAGGATTGCTGGTTCAAGGACCAAGTGTGCAGACAGTGTGGAAAAGTAGGACACATAGCAAGAGTCTGCAGGTCGGAAAAGAAAACCAGCAGCAAGAAATCTCCACAGGAGAAGTACAAGAAGGTATATAAGGTGACGGAGAGTAGTTCAGACTAACAGAAAAGGGATACAGACTCCGGAAGCAAGGAGCTGGGTTGTCTGAAACTATATAATGTGATCAAAACGGAGGATCACCAAACTATCTGGGTCACGCTCAAGATAGCCGGAGTGCAAGTGAAAATGGAATTGGACACAGGATCAGCCCGAACAGTCATAAACCAAAGGGACTACAAGTGGCTATTCTCACATATACCCTTGAGAGATACAGAGATCATCTTGAAGACGTACACGGGGCAAAAAGTCTACCCCAAAGGAAAAATAAGGGTGAACGTTATATATAACGGCAAGGAAACACCAAAAATGGACCCATATGTATTGCCAGAGGGAGGACCACCACTACTAGGACGTGAATGGATCCGGAAGATACAGCTAGATTGGCATTCCATACAAGCACTGACTGTAGATGCCAAAAAGGATGACGACGTCACACCTGGACGACTGTCAAAAATGCTAACTGATGCACAAGAAGTGTTCCAGGAGGAACTCGGAACACTAAAAGGCATAACAGCGATGATCAAAATAGAGGAAAATGCAAGCCCAAAGTTTTTTAAGGCCAGACCGGTGCCTTATGCGATCCGCCCAGCCGTCGAAGCAGAGCTGGAAGGTTTGGAACACTCAGGAGTACTGTCCAAAGTGGACTGGAGCGAGTGGGGTACACCCATCGTTCCTGTAATGAAGAGGTCATTGAGTAATACGCCTGGGGAACCAAAGAAGGTTCGCATCTGTGGGGACTTTAAGGTGACAGTGAACCCAGTCCTTCACACGGTACAATATTCGCTTCCGCGGATTGAAGATATTTTCGCCTCGCTATCTGGAGGGAAACGCTTCACTAAGATTGATCTGGCCCAGGCGTACCTGCAAATGGAGGTAGAAGAAGCCTCGAAACAGTACCTCACAATCAACACTCATAAAGGTCTCTACCAATACAACCGGCTGGTATTCGGGGTAGCATCAGCTCCGGCTATTTGGAAAAGGGCAATGGATCAAGTCCTGCAAGGGATTCCAGGGACCCAGTGTTATTTGGATGACATCCTGGTCACGGGCGAAAATGACAGTGATCACCTCGCCAACCTGGAGCAGGTGCTCACTAGATTGAAGGAATATGGGCTCCAAGCTAATTGCCACAAATGCGAGTTTTTCCAGAAGCAGATCTCGTATTGTGGCCACGTTATTGATGAAGAGGGGTTACATAAGTCCCCTGAAAAGATTGAGGCAGTAGTCAAGGCTCCAGCACCGGAAAATGTGTCACAACTGAGGTTGTTCCTCAGGCTGGTGAACTACTACCATAAGTTCTTGCCAAATTTGTCTACCGTACTACACCCACTGAACACCCTACTGCAAACGGGGGTACCATGGAAGTGGAATGATGAATGTAAACGAGCTTTCCAGAAGAGCAAAGAATTGATCACATCAAAAGAGGTGTTGGCTCATTTCAACCCAGCACTACCAATTAGGTTGGCGTGTGATGCATCACCCTATGGCATTGGAGCGGTGCTGTCGCACAAATTCTCGGACGGCTCAGAGTGGCCAATAGCCTTTGCGTCACGATCACTAACCTCAGCCGAGCGTAACTACACCCAGATTGACAGGGAGGCCCTCAGCCTAGTGTGAAGAGTGAAAAAGTTCAACCACTATCTGCACGGGCAGAAGTTCACCTTGCTGACTGACCACCAACCACTTGTCTCCATCTTTAATCCAAAGAAGGGCGTTCCGGTGATGACTGCGCAACGGCTACAAAGATGGTCCCTTTTTCTAGGGGCGAACCAATATGAAATCGAGTATAAGGGCACGAAACAGCATGGAAACGCTGATGGGCTATCACGCCTGCCACTGCCTACTGCGGAGGAAGCACCAGCAGTGGACCCTGTCGAAATATTTCATTCGACTATAATTGAACGCTTGCCTGTAACTAACGCGGATATAGAGAAGGAGACCCGAAATGACCCGACACTGTCTCGGGTATATGACTTGACGGTGAAGGGATGGCCAACACATGGCGACTCACTGTTGCCAGCATTCTCATCCAGAAGAGAACAGCTGTCAGTATGCCAGGGGACCTTGATGTGTGGATCCCGAGTGGTAATTCCACCCAAGTTAAGGGAGAGAGTGCTCAATGAGCTTCACGAAGGCCATCTGGGAGGGGTAAAAATGAAAAGCCTTGCTAGGGCTTATGTGTGGTGGCCGGGGATCGATCAGCAAATTGAGGACCTGACAAAGAGCTGCTCAGGATGCCAGAAGGTCCAAAATGCACCACCACATGCCCCTCTACACCCATGGGAGTGGCCCTCATCTCCATGGCAATGGGTGCATATTGATTTTGCTGGTCCATTCATGGACTCAATGTTTTTAATAGCCGTGGATGCGCACTTGAAATGGCCTGAGGTGATCAAAATGTCCTCCACCACCACGGAGAAAACTATTGCAGTCCTATGGACCATATTTGCCAGGAACGGCTTGCCAGAGCAGATTTGCTCTGATAACGGACCACAGTTTGTGTCCGAGGAGTTTCGAAGATTTATGAAGAGGAATGGGGTAAAGCATTACACATCTGCCCCGTATCACCCAGCCACAAATGGATTGGCTGAGAGGTTCATACAAACCTTTAAGAAAGCAGTAAGGGCCATGTGCGATGATGACATTCCACTGCAGCACAAGGTGGACAATTTCCTGTTAGCCTACAGAAATGCGACACATGCAGTCACCAACCAGACCCCGGCCATGATGTTCTTTAACCGAAGGTTGCGATCTCGTATGGATTTGCTCAGACCAATGTACGAAGAGATGTTGAGAATAAGCAATTCCAGCACATTAATGAGAAGCCGACAAGGAGCTTCAGTGTAGGGCAACCAGTCTTGGCCCGCGACTACCGAACAGAGAAATGGCAACCAGGGACAATATGCACACGGCAGGGGCCACTAATGTACACAGTGGATGTTGGGGAGAGCATTGTGAGACGCCATGTTGACCAGATCCTAGAGCCACAGGAACGAGTCAACCCCATGTCTCGCCCATACGTACCTGGTGATGAACCCGAAATAACGGTAGCATGTACCCCAGAAACAGTAGCATCAGAAGCTGATGAACCAACCGACGACAGGGGGCCAGAATCGCCTCCGCACCAAGAGCAAGACACTCAGGAAAGGCGCTATCCAGAAAGGATCAGGAAGCCGCCCCAAAGACTGAATTTATAAATGGACTATTTTCAGTTAATGTTGCATGTTAAAAGTGTTAATTGTTAAATGAATGTTATGGTACTGGTAATCTAAAAGGGGAGGAATTGTAGTGTATGTATCTTTAAGGGGAGAACTACTTTTTACAGCTCCTGTATACTGTAGTACCGGCAGTGACCACACCTGTATATAAACCCTGAGTAGGGATTTGTACTGTTAGTTTTAGAGTAACCCTCATCCAGTAAACACCTGTTGATTGTTCCTCTGCAGTCTCTGTCGATTTATTGAAGGACACCATACATCAAGATTCACGGATTTAACAGTTCTAACTAATGTTTTATACAGTTCAAGCATAACCTCCCTGCTCTTATATTCTATATTATTTATTAGCCTCGGCTAATAAAGGAAAGTATCCTATATGCCTTCTTAGCCACCTTATCTACCTGTCCTACTATCTTCAGGGAGCTGTGGATATGCACTCAAAGGTCCCTCTGTTCCTCTGCACTTCTCAGTATCCTACCATTTATTGTGTATTCCCTTTCCTTGTTAGCCCTCCCCAAATGCATTACCTCATACTTCTCTGGATCCTATGGACTTTACTTTTCTGACCACTGTGTGGAGTTTACACATTCTCCCCGTGTTTGCGTGGGTTTCCTCCGGGTGCTCCGGTTTCCTCCCACAGTCCAAAGATGTGCGGGTTAGGTTGATTGGCCATGATAAAAAAAAATTGGCCCTTAGTGTTAGGGGGGATTAAATACGTGGGGTTAAGGGGTTACTGGGATAGGGCTTGGGTGGGATGGCTGTCGGTGTAGGGACCGGGTGCTAGGGTTTGGATGATCAGCCATGATCTCGTTGAATGGCGGAGCAGGCTCGAAGGGCCGAATGGCCTACTCCTGCTCCTATCTTCTATGTTATGTTTCTATGTTTCTACCATGTGGGACCTTGTCAAAAGCCTTGCTAAAATCCATGTAGGCTACATCAAACGTACACCCTCATCGACCCTCTTTGTTACCTCCTCAAAAAATTCAATCAAGTTAGTCAGACATGACCTTCCCTTAACAAATCCATGCTGACTGTTCTTGATTAATCCGTGCCTTTGTAAATGACGATTAATACTGTCCCTCAGATTTTTTTCCAATAATTTGCCCACCACTGAGGTTAGGCTGATTGGCCTCTAATTACTCTGTCCATCCCTTTCTCCCTTTTTAAGCGACGGTACAACTTTAGCAGTCCTTCAGTCCTCTGTTACCACGCCTGTAGCCAAAGAGGATTGGAAAATGATGTTCAGAGCCTCCACTATTTTCTTTCTTACTTATCTTAACAGCCTGGGTTACATTTCATCTGGTCCTGGCAATTTATCGACTTTCAAAGGTGCTAAACCCCCTAATATTTCCTCTCTCACTATGTTTATCTCATCTAACATTTCACACTCCTCCTCAACTACAATGTCTGTATTGTCCCTCTCTTTTGTGAAGACAAACGCAAAGTATTCATTAAGAACCATACCCACATCTTATGCCTCCACACACAGGTTACCTTTTTGTACTTGAATAGGCCCTACTCTTTCTTTAGTTAATCTCTTACTCTTTATGCATTTATAAAACTGTTAAGTCTGTGTGTTATAATGAGAATTACTACACAGACCACAAGAGTAACTTTTAACAGGTCTTTACTAGTCGAAGGTCAGGGCGGAACTGTCCAATAAATCATTACACAGCACTTATATACCGGTGTGGTCACCACCGGTATTACAGTATACAGCAGCCAAGATAAAGTAGTGCCACACTTAAAATAGTTCTCTTAAAGGTGGAACGGTTACATACACCACAATCCTCCCTTTTTAGCTTAACAGTATATATATTCCCCATTAACATAACATCATAACATATATACACAACTTCATGTACAACAGTTCACAGATTCAGTCTCTCTGGAGGCTTCCTGACTCGGTCCGGATAACGCCTCGGTGGTGTAGTAGTTTTCGGTGGTGTAGTAGGTTCTGTTGGCAAGGTCGATTCGGCTTGAATGCCAGTGTCGGGTTCATCTGATTCCAGTATCACCGGATCGGAGGTAGATCCTATGGGTATCTCTGCTTCATCATTAGGCGTATCGAGTTGTGGAGTAGGTTGTCCCTTTTCGGATGACTCTATGATCTGGTCAACATGGCGCCTTATTATGCTTTCACCAATGTCCACGGTATACATCAGCGGTCCTAGTCGTGTGCAAATAGTTCCAGGCTGCCATTTCTCGGTACGGTAGTCCCAGGCCAAAACTTGTTGACCTATCTGGAAGGTTCTAGTTGGCCTTGCATTCATGCCTTGAAATTGCCGGTTCTCTACGTCCCTTCTGATGTTTGGCTTGATCAAATCCAGCCGGCATCTTAGTCTTCTATGAAAAACATCATGGCGGGAGTTTGGTTTGTAACCGCATGTGTTGCATTCCTGTACGCCAACAAGAAGTTATCTACCTTATGTTGTAGATTTATGTCTTCCTTACCCATGGCCTTTATGGCCTTCTTGAAGGTCTGGACAAACCTTTCAGCTAATCCATTGGTGGCGGGATGGTATGGGGCGGACGTGTAGTGCTTAACCCCATTGTTTTTCAAGAACTTCCTGAATTCTTCGGACACAAATTGCGGTCCATTATCAGAACAGATCTGTTCCGGCAGCCCATTCCTGGCAAATATGTCCTTAATACTGTGATGGTTTTTTCCGTGTGATGGTGGAGGACATCTTTATTACCTCCGGCCACTTGGAGTGTGCATCCACCGCGATTAAGAACATTGAGTCCATAAATGGACCAGCAAAGTCGATATGTACCCTTTGCCATGGAGATGAGGG